>NW_028262336.1:71833409-72136439 GCF_047370975.1 Nipponia nippon | reverse complement strand
AGTTAGGTGTAGATGCTGAATGACATTTGTCACAGATCGTGATGCAGGTGCTTGCGCAGCAGGTTGAATGTTGTTTCTGCAGGTTGTGGCAATGCAAGCCTATGTTTCCTTCTTTTCAGGTGTGCTGCAGTGTCTATGGACATTCTTGTAAAGGGATGCTTTGCTGGCACAGATCAATACAATAATATCTTCTAACACATAAAGGATCTCTACAAAGACAAAAAGGATAATCTACTCATGATCACTGTAGCTAGGACAAGAATGCTTCATCTGCAACATGGAATACAATTCATATGAGACACCAGATAAATCTTCCTAAAAATACCCTAACATAAGTACCAAATGTGATAATGACTGCATTATTCTTGGTCTTGCTCACAGGACAAGCTAAGCAAACCTCAGCCACAGTGCACAGTACTTTTTTTTGTTTCCAGTGCTTTCATTATAAACATCATTATCATGTGGATTTGTTTCATGAAATGTATTCAGCTAAATATGTATGAGGCTGTACACTTGATCTGATCTCCATGTAATTGATTTGTTTGGGATTGGAAAATTGGAGAGGGTCTGTGGAGGGGCTACAGAGATCTTCTCTATAGAGTAGTTCTAGAGAATATAGAGGCACACTCTTCACAACGACACTTGGTCACAGCACAAGAGGCAAAGAGCACCAAGCACCATTTGCTTCACGAAAAAATCAGTCTAGATAGAACAAAGTAATTCTTCACTATGAAGACAATCATTGGAATAAGTTGCCCAGAGAAGCTGTGGAATTTTTATCACTGGAGATATTCAAGACTTGGCCTGATAGGACTCTGGGTAACCTCATCTAATGGCCTGCTTTCAACAGCAGATTGGACCAGATGGTCTCCAGAAGTCCCTTCTGACCTCGACTTTTCTATGATTCTGTGATTTGGTGATAGCTATGAACTGCAAGACTACAGAGAATTATGCTCTTCAGTTCCACTGTTGTGTATATGCATCTGCCATCTTTTGTTAACTTGTACTTTCGTTCAAACCATTACTGGGCTCTGTTAGATTTTGTGAGAAGGTAATTAATGTAACTTAGATTTGAGTGAGTATTTGCAACCCCCATAGTGGACCAATTTCTACAACTGAATATCCTTAACACTGAGAAAATGTAACTGAAGTTGAGAAAAAATTCATAGCTGTAGCTGAGGCCAGAATCCACTATATTTCTTTGAAAAACAGGAGAGACTTTGTCTTTGCACAAATTAGTTGCCCCTTGCTTTTTTGTGGTTTGTTTGTTTGTTTGTTTTGAACCAGAGGCAGTACATTTAATTTGACACAGGTGGCCTGAGTTTTAGATTCACTGCAGTTTTACAGTATTTCTCCACTACAGAAATTCACACCGGAAGTTAATTTAACCAAAGGACACGCAGAGGCAAACCTATACGAGTGGTAACTGGGAGGACACAGAGGCTGAACCAAATTCCTTCAGAAACCTTCTTGGCTGGACTAGATGAAAACAAAGATAGTTTGGTGTTACTGGCTGCCCTTTCTCCCACACAAGTTTGCTGATGAAATTTTAGCCAGGGCTAGATTCCTGCGTTCTGTTATTCCCTTTCACAAGAGATGGGGATGGTTCTCTCTGTTCTTGTGGTGATGGATTGCTTCAATAAAGGAGGAGATGTTGGTAAGAATTCTCCCTTAATTCTGAAATAGTGCTCCCACTCGTTGGATGTTATGCAGGAAAACCATGCAGGCTTCCTCATCTTCTGTGATGTTTTAAAAGGAGTGCCTGATCCATTTTTGAAGAACTACAAAGAGAAGTCCTCTGAATTGTAAGTGGAAAATAAGTGACTTTTACACTCAGGTACCTAAAAACCTCAATAAAAATATAATGAATTCATCCTTCTAAGCAGCTAGCTTTTTTTACTGACTGAACAAGGAATTAAATCTCATGCAAAGGCCAGGCCTCTACTTTTTATAAGCATACAAAGGTTGTGTACAAAGTGCACACAAGTGCATAGATCCACAAGCTCCTACAGGCCTAAGACACAGTTCAGAAAAGGTAATGCAGACCTGTGTGACACAGAAAGACGCAAAGGCAAGCACAGCATGGATCTTCAGGGATCCAACTGCCCTCAAAATAACGAGTAATGCTACGCAAGCCCTCTGCTTCGTTCCAAAGAGCTACAGGACTGTCCCTTACTCCAGAGGATGGAGCATCTAGAATCACCTATGTATCCTGAGAAGCACTTGCGTTTTTCTTAGGTATCAACCAAATAAAACAAAAAATAAAGATTAGATGAGCTCCTGGTGATACAAAAGCTAGGTAAGCATTTTCTTCCCTGGTGATATAAATGAAGTAGCAGAAGCTCACATTTATATTTTTGTTACTGCTGTTCACACATTCATAGCAAATCTGAATCCCATCTCTCCTCCTTGAAAAGTGTGTGCTTTGAATACAATCTTTGACTAGAATTTTCAAAGGTCCCTATTTTATACAATAAAACCTTCCTCCAAGAGAACCCCTCTTGAATTTAATGTGTTTTCTTGATAAATAATACTGTATTGCAAATACTAGGGATTGGCAACTTCTGAATTAATACTTAGGTGTTTATTTCACCACTGGGCATCAAATATATAAGCCAGAATTTATGTTCCATTGACACTGTTTTTAAAAAAAGGTCATAGATGAGGTAAAAGGTAGGAAAAAACAAAGGTGAAAGCTACAGCCTTCAGGAGACATTCAAAACTTTCTTAGTTATTAAAAAAGGAAAGAGTGTGGCACAAGCAGTTTTCCAGATGACCACGTTTTCCAGTCTTGAAAGGATAGCTTGTTTTCTAGAAAGGGACATATTCTCTGTAAAGTTTACTACTTTTGAAATAGTGCTACTTTAAAGGCTCTGTATATGGCCTAGGAATGGAGGACCAACTAGAATTTTGTGAACTTTCTACTATCTTCCCTCTATGATGAAAAAAAGGATTTCATGCATTTTATGTAGTACTTAAAATTCAGTTTGGAACCATTATTGTACTTTTCATTTGTTAACAGAATGTGTTCGACACTTATCTTTCCTGCCACTTGTTAAAAATCCATTTACATGGGATCAGATATAATGAAAAGGTAATTTTTCATTTTTATTCTATTTTGTAGTTATTTCCCATTTAGAATTACCTCAAGCACTGTCCTCAGAATAATAATACTCTGGAGGCAAGTAAATCTAACTAGGCTTTAAAAAGCTCCTTGATTTTCCCCCACATACTCACATATATATATGTATATATATATAATTTTATGCCGAGTGTGTTTAAATTAGATATACCAATTATAACACCTCGTTCGCACAATATGTTCATGAAAAATCCCCATGCTGAAACTCCCGCTTTAATGCTGAGGCCTCAGCACACAAAATTTAGAAGTGATGCTACTGCTGAAATTGTCATTGGCATCTTCCTAGATCTGCTGAATGCCTGGCGGTGCTGGGTGAAAGGCACAGGGCTTCGGCAATGTGTTCTGACCAAATGTGTTCAGCATCCCAGAACAGGGTGCAGCAAGACAGTCAGGACCAGATGAGGTTTCTGCTTTGTAACTCTTCACTGTGCAATCCTAATGGGTATCATCAAGATGAAAAAAGAAAAAAAGAAAAGAATTCTTTAAAAAGGAAAGAAACATCTAGATGGTTCTTAATGCCGCTATTGAAGCCTTTGATTTTTCACAGCTCTGCTCCTATACATATGAAAACACTTAGGTCCGACTCCAAATCCTATCCTTTCCATCTCCTCTTCCACCGATAGACAAAATGTCTCTTCTGAGATATCACTCAACATAGCTTTTGGAGCCAGGTGCCAGAAAAATCAATTACCAGTGTTTGACCTGCCATTGTTCCTGGTCTCCATTAAAGGTGGTAGTGAGCTATGTGCTTTGGTTCCACTTATCAAGAATCTGTTGGGGAAAAAAAATGAAAAAGAAAAACTCCTTCACACTGAAAAGTGCAACTGGGTCATAAAGTGTGAGTACAGTTTCACTCCTCACTGAATAAAGGAGTTGTTAATAGGTCTGCCAAAATGATGTTTGCATTGCCAGGACAGTGAGACTCCTTAGTATTAACAGGAGTAAGGTCAAAACTATCTTCTGAATGAATAATGACTGTATCTGAATGGCCTGGACTTCCCCTAGAAACAGCTTGCTTTCAAATACTAAGCTGCCTCACCAGAAAAGATATCTGAGGAGAGCAAATGGTGACAAAAGGAAAGCAAAAAGATGAAATCCCTGAAAAACAGTACCAGTAAAGCATCAGCAAGCTAGCTGCATGCAGGGAGACAGGACTTCTGATTATTTCAGATTGCCTTGCTAATATTTTTTCTATTATAGACTAGATATTTTGAATTCTTGTTAAAAAGAAAATAATTTACAGGAAATGATGTTACAGAAATTCTATCCTAGTAATTCTACATGCTGATTTATTTACTTAGAAAAAAACTGAGAGGGTTTGTAATGAATATTAAACACGACTTTTTCCAAGATGCATTAGTAAAACGTCCAAATTTGCTTGCAAATGCAGATCACTTCAAATAGACTTACCGAGTGAAAAGAAACTTCAGTCAGATTCTAAAGCTGCATGTACAGGTGCACAAAGACAGACTACAGTGGGAGTAATAACAGGCATGGTAGGAAGGAGAGAGCACTGAGGAAGCTTTTGACTGGAATGACTGTACAACATGAGCTAGGGGGCATCAAAAGAAATAATCAAGTGGCAGATTCATAAGTAGGAAAAGAAATATTTTTTCACATAGTGCATCGTTAAATTTATCTTTGCTACCGCAAGCAGTAAATGCTAGAATATACACAGATTTGAAAATAGATTTAACAAACACATGCCAGAAAAAATCCAAGAACTAGTAGACAAAGATACACCATGTGGTACACTGAAGTCCCCAAATCCCTGGGGAGTGACTACCACACAAGTATGAAATATCACTGGAGAATGAAATATCACTATGTGCCTTCCCTGTTCTTATGCTAGTCCCTAAACATCTTTTACTGGCCACTGTCAGAGACTAGATATTGAACCAGGAAGACCTTTGCTTTGACCCAGTCCAAGCCTACAGGTTCTTCCTCAGTAAGCTTCAAAATAAACTTTTAAGCACAATATTGGCATTATTTTTTTTACCAGAAATATAGATAGTGAAATTGTATCAATCATTGGTCACAAGAAACTGCCAAGTGACTGTCAGTGCCTTGGTTCTACTTTCAGGTGACATTGACACCGATATAATTAGAGCTAGAAGGGAGACGTGGGTTACCAGAAGCTATCCTTACCCCAGAAACTGGGGTTTCTGGAGGTAACGGCTGCAGGCGGCTTTCCTCTGATGTCAGTGACCATCATCTCGAATGCCAAGCAACTCCACACTTAAAGAGCAGTAATTTTAGGGTAGAGGTCCGAAAGGACTTACATTGGAATGTAGTACACTTGGGTCACCAAAGTAAAAGTCTCTAGTAGGACTTGCTCTCTTAGGACAGTCCACTGCCATTACAAACAAGATATGCAGGTACTCCACATCATTCTGTTACTGACAATGGATAAAATAATCTTGTGGAATTAAGACATGCCGGGTGGGGAAAAAAAAAAAAAAGTACTACACACAAGAAAGCTCATTAGAGGCACGGTCAGAGCTGTTAAGGATTTAAGGATTTTTTTTTTTTTTAAGAACAATATTCTTATAAGGCATGCACACACATTTTCAAGCTTGGAGAATATATTCAGCACTTACATAAAATTGGCCTGATTTTAAAAGGGATCTGTTGTCATTCTGCAACCTGTAAAAATCAGGGCAGTTTGAAAAACTCTGTATATTTGACAAGTTTATTGTGTGTGGGTGTGTGCGTACACCTGCATTCACATATGCATATATAACAGAGGTATTTGCAGGACCCGAAACAGAGGAAAACTTTTATGATTCTGAAATGGTTTGCACATATGTGTGTGTCTGTGTAGATTCAAAATCACATAGGCTGCTGGTATTAGAGAGCAAAAATATATATTACGTTTTTATGGCTGGGCTGGAAAGCAGACCCAAAATATATATTTAGGATATGATAATCAGATGCCTAGAACAGAAAAATATGCATCTGCAAGAACACTCAGGAGGTCTTCATATCCTTTACTCTTTTCAAATAACATAAAAACAACTGCAAAAAGAAGAGCTTGTCCTGACATTTTGATCGGTGCTTTTTCGCCCCGAACATAATTGCTTATACTACTGCCTAGAGGGTACCTCATCCTCCCAGAACTCACATGTTATTTTTAGTGCAGAATGGAATGTAGCACATTGCAAGCATTTTAACTACCTCAAGGCACTCGTGGTATAACCAAAAAACATCTGATTCAGAGTCTTTTTTGTATGTTTTAAAAGATAAATACTAAGATTCTTTATTTTTTAGGGTTTTTTTTCTCTTTTTTAAAACCTGTGTGAAATATTTTGAACATGACTGAAGTACACACATTTCTTTTCAGAAGGATATGGTCAAAGCAAATGAAAATTGGCCTCTTCATTCTTTCTTAGGAGCTGAAGTATACCTTTTCTATGAGCTCCTTGCATGAGTCTGTAGTCCCTCCATCCTAGTTTTTAACCTGATGTCTGGAAATCTCTGACCTGTAAGTAAAAAAGTAATTGCCATTGGCTTGCATATTTAATAGCTGCACTTTATAGACTGACCACTTCCACGCATAGGGGCATAATAAGAACCTGATGTGACTTTGAATTTTGAATTACTTCTCCAGGAAAAGTTGCACCCTGACACTAAATCAATTTCTCTCAGCTGTAAGCAATTAACCAAGGCACCTAGCTTAGTAAAACAGGTATCCTGGACTCCAGCCACAGGAAAGAATGAGATGGTGGGAGGCAGGGGACAGAGAGAGAGGGATATCTGCAGAAGACAATTTAGGACTCCGCAGATCTCACTCTGTCTCTGAAGAAGCCTACTTCTCTTCATTGCTGAGAGAACTGAGGCAACCATATTGCTGAGGCCAGAAGTTAGAGGGAATGAACCCAAGCCTTAAAGTCAGCTCCTACAAGGTTCCTGTCAGTGAGTTTTAGCCAGATCAGAGCTTTAATATTTAAATCAATACCTGTAAGCCATTATAATCCAAGATTCTGCATGATATTTTATGATTGCTTTGCTATTAATTTAAGCATTTACAGGACTGGCTCAATCTTTACTAGCAGATATGCCACTGTATTTTTGTAAGGATTACCCTGTCACTAGTAGTTTAAACCAGAAATGAGTTTATGATTCTATAAAGAAAAAAAAAAACAAGACCTGAAAAGATTCTAAAATAGCTTGCCAAGTCATACAACCAATACTATTTTACCATGCCGAGTTAGTGCCACTGTCCAACTAGTGGCAGCACAAACACATAAACTGAGATTCATGTTTTGTCTACTGCTTTCGAAGGATCTGTTCACATAAATGGAAATTACAGAAGCTGGTTATATGAGAGTAAAGTTCAATTTGTGCATATCATGCATCTTCTTCTTCAGGACACAATCACCACAGTCTAAGCACTTATATAAAGAAAATGAGAAAGCACGAGGAGCGCTTTTCTCTTTCATCTCCTAGCAAAAGACGTCGCCACCCTTTAATAATTCTTGTGGCTATTACAGTGGTGCTTCGAGATTTCAGCAAAGCCTGGGACACCACATTGTCCACGTGCTGTAGCAACACACTGTAAACAGGTGTCCTCTGTCCTCATGAAGTTAGAATCTGAATTCAGCAAGACACAAGAAGATTGTACTGGAAGAATTACTGTTGTCCCTTTTTGCTAAATATGGAAGAAAAAGGCTAGCATTTCACTCATATTGAATTTGCTTTATGCTTTAAAGCGATAGTAAGAGGCCTCCACAGAAATAAGGACTGGTCCTTAGTGACCTGCCCAAATTAAAAAACAAAGCCAGGTCTCAAGAAAATAAAGCCATTTTCCCCCCAGATTTTGCAAGGACACTGAAAGCCTTTTTGGAGCTCAGGAATGAAAAGGGGTAGTGGGAGAAGCATGGAAGAAATGAAAAGATTAAATCAGGCCTGTGGGTCACCCTTGTTATTTGAAACCATGCAAGGGGTCACTTTTGCTCGCTTGGGCATGAGGTAGTAAGGATAGTCCTAGAAGACAGCAGTGATAATGATGGTGCAATGTTGTCCTAAGGTTGTACTGGACATAAAAAGTCAGTGACCGGATAGCTGGCAACATAATTTAGAAATTTTAGCTACTACTCGATCATTGTGTGAAAATTTTCTTGAAACACTGTGCCAACAGGAATGCGTCATCGCTGCACTGTGATGGCCAGCAGACGCCAAGTATTGCCATGGCTTTGTAACATTCTTCTAGATTTTACACTGCCTCTCGTGGATAGAAAGCTTCAGTTTGAAGTACGTTCATTTCAGCTGCCCACAGGGGACCTTGAACTAACAGGTTTGATTTCTACACTAAGTGATACTGAGCGGAGATGATGATCATTATGTAGTTTGCACTGCAGTTCACGTTAGCTTTATATAACTTCATTCTGTTGAAGTTAATGTTGAAGCTCCTGCCAACTTCACTTGCACCAGTAAGTCAGCCTTAGTATTCTGCAGTGGCAGTTATAACTGGTTTTTAGCTAGTGGGGTTCTTAACAGAAAACTTTATAGCAGACACGCATGTGTGTGTGCACACATGCATGTAGAACACAGAGGAGGCTTGAGAGAACAGTATGACACAAAGGAAGAATACACATTATTCATTTTCAAGGTAACACTAACTTGACAAAGAAAATAACCTTAGAACTTTCTCCTGCCCCTGGTCATGCCTAGTCCAAATTGCCACATTCCTGTGAGCTTAGGGAGAGTCAGCGAAACCCCTACACATATGCATAAGAACATGCACTCTCAGTAACACCTTAAGTTAACAAAGGATCTGTTGAAACTCTTACCATCTCTTACAAATTACAACTTTCAACAAGTTTCCCCAAATGGTCTTCTACTTTTTTTACTAATACTTAAATGCATTACAGACTTTCAAGTCAGTTTTTCAAGATGGACACACTTTGAAAGAAAACATAAGTGGTGCCAAATACAAATGAAGATTGCATTATGGAACTCATGGAGAAAATGTTCTAGTAATAATTTGCTACAACTCCTGAGCTCCTATATAAGCTACAGCTTCAGTAAATGGGAAAGTTTGATTTCCTAAAACTGAATCAGAAAATAATTTTCTTCTCATCATTTAAAATAGAAACATATTCTAAGAATTTTGAGAGAGATTCACTAACTTTTTAAATGAGAAGAAGAAAAAGAAGAAGAGGAAGAGGAATAGGGTGAAGGACAGTCCAGAACCATAGAGCTGAGGTACAGTTTTATACTGTGGAGAACTGCATCCTGTATATCCCATGAAAATTTGGTGTCCCTTGCTTCTTGAATGGCTTTAATCTAAGCCTATGATATCTTTATAGGATGTGTTAAATGGGTAAGACCTGACATTGGGAAGTCTTTTTAGAGCAGTTTTATGCAGATCTGTTGATATCACAATTCAAAGATTAAAGATGACAGCCAGCATTAACAGTTTTGGTTCCTAGAGTAGCTCTGGCAAGTCTTAAAATTACTTGCAGCTATCACAAGCAGCTTGTTTTCTCTCAGCTCATCTAAATCTTTTCATGAATCCAGAGTTAGTTGATACACATCAGGAACAAGACATACAGTGAAACAATGAAAGCATTACGTTTTTCTCTTCTGTTATCCACATGACTATCCAGACCCAAAGGCATATACTTAACATAAGGAGCATTCTGAAACAATAGGCTATTGAATACAGTTACCTTGTTCAATATAACCTTTTTTTTTTCTGGTTAATGTTGGTAAAAGTGCCAACTGCTTAAAGAATAATGTTGATAACACACTGATGTTTTAGTTGTTCCTAAGTAGTGCTTGCACTAAGTCAAGGACTTTTCAGCTTCTCATGTTCTACCGACTGAGAAGGCTGGAGATACACAAGAAGATGGAAGGGGGAACAGCCAGGACAGCTGACCTAAACTGGCCAAAGGGCTATTCCATACCATATGCCATCATGCTCAGCATATAAAGCTGGGGGAAGAAGAAGGTGGGGGGCACGTTTGGAGTTATGGTGTTTCATCTTCCCAAGTGACCATGATGCATAATGGAGCCTTGCTTTCCTGGAGATGGCTGAACACCTGCCTGCCCATGGGAAGTAGTGAATGAATTCCTTGGTTTGCTTTGCTTGTGTGCGCAGCTTTTGCTTTACCTATTAAACTGTCTTTATCTCAACCCATGAGTTTTCTCACTTTTACCCTTCTGATTCTCTCCCCCATCCCACTGGGCGGGAGTGAGCCGCTGTGTGGTGCATAGTTGCTGGCTGGGATTAAACCACGACACTTCACTATTGCAGATGTTCTGGTTTCAGAATAATGCAGAGTCTTGCACTTTAAATAGCAAATCACAGATGGTTTGGGCTGCAGATAGCTGTGTAACTGTCCTTTACTCCAAAACCTGAATTGTTACAGTTTGGTTTTTGTAACAGGGTGAAAGGGAGGATCAAGGACTCTTCCAATTCATTATTTTCTTTTCCCTAGCACAGTCCTCTTTAAAATGGCTTGCTTTCCAAGGAGTCATTTCCCTCCCAATAGGAAAGTACTTTGCTTTTAATAAGTTATGCATGATAGTGTGGCGAGGAGTTCACAGACCACTGGCTAGCTGCCACATGAACATTTTCTGTGAGAAACCAGGGTTCTGCATGGGGAAAAAAAGCCATGTAGAGCCTTAGTTAGTTATGTGCTTTAATTTTAACAGAGATGAAAATAATTGCTTTTTAGAGCTCTCTTACAGTGTGTAATTATATTTTCTCAATTCCCAAATCCACATTAAGGAAAAGCTTTTACTTTTGCACAGTTTCAAGCACCCCATTTCAATTATCCTTCATACCAGACAATCTAGACTTCCTTCTCCTACTGGAACGAGGCTTAGGCAGAACTTCTTGGCCTCACTTATGGTACTGGAGCACATGGGCTTCAGTTTGGCCAACAGTCAGATTTTGACTTATCTTCTCTCTGTGACCAGTTCTGCTGAATAAATCACTTTGTTAGCCCTCACCTCTGCAAAGCTCTCACAGGGGTTTAACTACGAAGATTTCTTGACCAAAACAAAGGTAAGGATCAATGCAGAAATATTTATTCTTAGAAGTTCACAGTGAAAAGTTAAAGAAAAATAAGCAGGGCACTTAGTTCAGGTTGCTTTCTTCATTTGTTCTGCAGACAATACAAAAAGACAGCAGCAGGAGTGTCTGGCAAAAGCTATAAAAATAGCATGTATTTTCACTAGCTAGAAAACTAGTGAGCTGTTTCAGTTGTAAGAACTGCTTTACATGAAGAGATGATGAATATCTGGAGGGCAAGAGTGTATGGAAACTAAATTTCATAGCTTAGTATCTAGAAACAGTTAAAAAAGCAAACAAAAACTGGAAAGGTAAAAATATACAGATAGACCGCTTCAGCAAACATCATGAATGCATACGCAAGAGGCTGGTAGCAAAACCTTGGCCTTTTATTTCTGTTCATCTGATTTCAACAGAATGACAACAACAAAAAAAGCCCAAACCTGAAAATGAGTTAAAATTTGCAACCTTCCTCAGCACTCAAAGTAGAAACATGCTATGTGTGAGAGAGACAAAAAAACTAATGGAATATTAGGTTGCAGACCTGACTTCTCTATTTAGTTAGGAAAAGATCAGTGTACTGCTCATTTTTATCTCTTTGCCAGTGTCACTTCCATATTGGAAACCTAGTTTGTGTGAAAGCTTTCTTTCACATCACGAATTTCAGCAATAAGTATTTGCCTTTGACACAGAAACACTGATAATCAATTATCAGAAGGATGTTTTAGTCCAAAAGAGAGTAGTGATCATTCCCAGAGCAAGAGCCAACTTTAAAAAGCAGAGATACCTTGACAGGTTTCAAGGAAACCAGTGCTGTATCTGTTAATTTATGGAGGCTCTCTTAATAAACAGATGGTTGTTTTGCAAATTTCCAACAATGGGAGGATGTGTAAATTCCCTTGACAATGATCACGAAGAAGTGACTACAGGCAGTACAAATGTATGATCTAATGTAAACAAAAGACTGCACTAACTGTGTCTGGATATGAAAGAAAAAGAACCAGTAGTTGAGAAAATGATGAACCATGATGATGGCTGAGGGAAGAAAGGTGCCGAGCATATTGGCAAGAATACTGGAGTGCCATAGTAAATAAAAAAAGAATTCCCAGTATCTTGATATTGATGCAGCAATACTGGTTAACATATCATTGCAGGGAATATAAGACAGATATCCTCAGCATCACTGGCAGTGCAGTGAGAGCCTTATTCTCTGGGGAAGCAATTATTTGTATCTTTGTCTCTTAAGACCAAACATAACTACAAAAAACTTAGTAGGATACATTAAAATGTGTGTGAGCCACATTTCTGACATACTCCCATAGCAAATGGCGAACACCTGCTTTCACACAGACCACGCTGCCTTTTCCTCTGACCACGCCTTTTGCTCCACAAGCGAACCAGGGCCTGTATTTCCTTCTGAGCCAACCCAGGTGGAAGTTGGGAACCTCTACAAAGATCCTGTTGGATTTGTGCCGTGCACCTTTAGAAAACTAACTGAAGTGCCAACGCCAGGGACCTGCTATTTTATGAACCTAAGTTCACGAAAGAGGAATTCGTTCTCTGCTGTGAGTGAAAAGAGATGATCAGCTTTGAATGTTGACTTTTATCCTTCTTTCTTGCCATTATCATCTAAGTCCCTAACCTAAATTAGGATCCCAACCTAGGAACTTCAGTAAGATGCCTAGCGTTACACACCATGATTTTGGACCTCAGTAATGTAAAAGCACCCATATGATTAAATGTCAATGAAATGCGTTTTCTTAATTCATTAAAGTTGGAGATTCATGTCATTTAACTTTATCCATTGAAAATCAGGCCGTTTGCCTAATTAGTTGTCTAGACTCCCTCTGTAACAGAAAAAGAGAGGACCCAACTTGGATGGGATGAATCATTCCCTGGAGGGTAACTATGACTACAGGCAAGCGCAGATGACTAGCTTTGACTACATGTCTAACGTTTTGCATGGCTAACAATGTGACATGAATCCTATCCTTTGACACTTTAGAAAATTCCAACCTTTATCTAAAAGAATGAGGATTTTTTTCCTCATATATAACTGTTCCCAAACTTGAGGATAGTTCCTTCTAAACTTCTGAGTGTTGGATTAACTATAAAAGCATTAAAACTTTTGTTATGCTGCTTACTGCGTAAGCACACAGAATGCTCATGATTTATTTTTTCAGTGTATGTCAGAAGATACTCTTACTTCTTTCTTAAAAACAACTGCATTATTTTAAGTGCACAAAGTTTTTTATTCTTGGGAGATTTCTTTTACACAGATTAAAAATGTGAATCAAATTGCTCTGACTTAGATATGAAAAGCACAGACACTGGAAATATTTTTTAACTGCATCAAAATAATAATTGCATAATCAACAACTGATTGCACATGAATTTAAGATCAAAGGTACAAATTGTGCTGCTTCTCTCCAGCTTACAGACAAACAAAACTGAATACTACAGCAGCCACAGAAAGGAAATTTTATGTTTGCTCTGGGGATGTAAGTTTGAATTGTTTGGCATGTGAGTACTGCTTTAGTTTAATAAAAATTCCAACTCTACAAGAAACTCAGTATCTGTGACCCTGCTAAAATCAACAGGATGCTATGGTGATCAGAGTCCTACAACATTGAAATAATACTTTATTCTACTTAATAGAAATGTCTGATTTGAATCTTTTATTCAAATTCACTCTACTTTATAGAAAAATGTAGAAGGATGCAGCATAATCTCTTTAGAGACTAACTTGCTTTGTCCTGACTGACATTAACCAAAATTTCGCTTATGTATTCTCGCATGAAAGGGGAGTAGTGTCAAATTCATATTCAGAATATTTGTGCCAGAATTATCTTGAACAGTGTTCAGAAGACATCAGATACTCTTCCTTTAGATAGCAGGAGGCCAGAAGTTTCAGAATAAATCAGGGACTGTCTAACCTAAGTACTCAGTAATGAAGAAGCAGAAGTAACTGCTTAGCGAGAAAAAAAGAAGTGTTAATTGCTCTGTTTCCCTGACAACAAAGCCAGAAAAAACAGGGTAGATTTTAAGACCAGAGAGATTAACAGCTAAAAACGAACTTTTTTTTTTTTTTTTTTAATTCTTTTCAAAGACCTCTGTACCGTGCTGCTGTAGTTCTGGACAATTAGGTGGTAGTGGATCCCAGTATAGACCTCCCCATGCCCCCCATCACCACCACCAAAAATAAAAGAGTACTATGGAACTAGATTCCATGATAGTTCTGCTGTTTCTGATGGCACCCAACTCCTGATTAACTTTCTTCTACTGCAATTGCTCCTTCTTAGCTGACAGATTGCCTAAAGGTTTCCTTTTATGCTTTTGCTATGAATGTTCTGTCAAGACCACTAACGTTTGTTGAACCACCTTTTTTTTGCAAAACCCGACTCTGAACCACTGGCATCAAATTGAGCTGCTCAGACATTAACCATTGTTGAAAACAAGAATCTACCTCAACAGACAAAACCACCAAAGAAGCTATTGTTATCTTCAAGCTTCCTTGTTTATGAAAGTTTCTGTTTTCAACAACAAATAGATAAAAGTGAGATTTAAAAAAGAGAAAATGAACATGCTAAATGTGTTATTTTTAAAAGCACAGAGGCAAAATAATAGAATTCTAAAGGTAGGACTGTTTTTTAAAAACACATATATTATAAGTAGATATATATACCTCTGTAGCCTACTGCATTTGCTGCTTCGATATGGATTCAGGGGGAAAATAATCTTGTATATATTTCATGGTGTGGAGAAGAACTGGAGGAAAAAGGAGCATGTACATCTGAGAAGTACCTTCACTGATGAGAGTGAGAATTTCATTAGATTAGAAGAATAATGTCCCTACTGCCTACTCTTGTTTACTCCTCCAAAAATTTCTGTTGCTAGGTAATAAGGCATGTATTGGGGAAATATTTTTAGCAATGAATGCCATCTGTGCTCATGTTGTGAGTGTGCACTAGTAAGTACAGACAGCACACGTGTGACATGATAGAAATCTGATCTTCCTTAAGAAAATATTCTTCTGAAGCAGCAAAACTATGCTTATGTGAGATTTCAACAATTTAAAGTGGATGGATGCTCCTGATTGACTTGAGGGGCCTAAGCATTAGAACAGACTTTGATTCCTCGCCATACTGGGAATTTATGTATGAACCCAGAGATGTCACTTCTTCAGCTTTGATTCTCCAGTTGTAAAATAGGAACACGATAATCTTGTCTAATATAAACTGTAAGATAAACCCTCCAAAGTTTGCAAGGTGAACTGCGGTTGTTATCATAAGCATAAGGCAAATCAAGAACATTTTATATTTTAATACTGTTAAAATTATATCTATTTTAACAGTAGAATTCCAGGAAACAGAATTACAGAAGTAAGATTACATGGCCAAGGAAGTTAGGCCACTGCTTATACTCAGAGATGCTTGCTCTTTCCCTCGTGGAAATACAACTCAGTAAAGTGGCGGCACATACGGTTTTAGCCACCAATGGGCTGTATGAATTTAGTCCCTCCTTATGCTATTTGCAAGTCGCTTCTGAAGTCCCATTCAGATTATGGAACATTAGGGGCATATGAATGAGTGCACTGGGTTAGATCCAAGGCCCATGACAACCTCTGAGGCTGAAAGCTACATCTAAACTATCAGCCGTTATAGGATTTTTATTCCATTAATTTGTCTTAAAATTAAACCAATTTGATTTGATTGAGTGCTCTCTCGTTTTCTTATGTTGTAAGAAGTAACATAGTCCTCTCCTATTCAACTTCTCACGTTTTGCAACTTCATATAACTCTGTCTTAGCCTCCTCCTCAGTTACCTCAATTTACATGCTGAAGATCATCCTCATTATCTTTTTCTGTACCTTTTCTAGGTTTAATATATCTTATTTTTAAAAAGATGGCATGATCTTACCTGCATGCAGTATTCAAGACAGGGAAGCATCTTGGATGTATATGGCAGAACAGGAATGTTTTCACTTCTGTTTAAGCATTTTCTCTAATCATTTTCAACAATGTGTTTGCCTTCTTTTTCGGTACGCACTGAACTGACGTGATAGAGAATACCTACAATGACTCAAAAATCTTTCTGGACTGGTGGTAGCTTAATTAAAGCCTACATTCATGTATTTAGTAGGCTGCTTCTCTTTGCATATTTATTGACAATACATTTCATCTGACATTTTATTTCTCAGACACAAAATATGAATACTTCACAGCCAGCTTTAATTTTGCATGCCTTTACTTTGCATCATCAGCAAACTCTGTCACCTCACTATTCACCCTATTTTCTAGATGGCTTGGGAATACTGAGCAGCACAGGTGCCAGCCAAGATCACCATGGAATTCTACTGGTACCTTTCCTCTATTACGAAAAACAATGATTTATCCCTACATTTTGTTTTCTATCTTTTCATCATTATGCCACAAGAAAATCTTCCTTCTTAAATTGTGTAAGCTTAGAAGGGATCCACTTTGTACAATACCAGGAAAGCTGGGATATACACTTGAGAAGTAGTGTTGTGCAGGTGTCATTGCTGTTAAGCTACAAACTATGCTGCAGATGAAGGAAAGATAGTTCATACAGCTTGGGCAGCGTGAGTATCATCTCATGGTTGGCTTCAAATATTCTTGTAGCCACCCTACAAACAAAACATACCTCTCTAAAAATTGCCCTCCAAAAGTATCCACTTCTCTTCAATGCCTGGAGAAGGAAACCTGCATGAATATTTCAAACTGCATATACAACTTCGTAATGTATTAGTGAAGTGGGATGAATTCTACCCAGGTGTTTAAAACTCCAGAGCATTTTAAATTAACTTCATTGGCTGTGAAAGCTATTTCAGGGAGCAGGTACTAAAACAGTAGGGTAAGCCCCAAATGGAGTAATCAACAAGGTAAAAGTTAGTTTCTCTGTACAGAATGAGGCTATGGGAACCCTGAAAGTTTACAAAATTCTGACAGGAAACAGAAAAACATAAGAAATAAAGCCACATTAAGGAGGGGACATAAAACTAGACAACAGCAGCACATATAAAAAGCACAGGCTTTTATACTAATTGTAGAACCCTAAAAAATAACATGATTGAACTAGAATTCCTGTTATTAAAAAACCCACAATGTTGATACAAAAGACATCTCAGAAACTTGGTAGAAGTAACAAGCAGTAGAATCCTACAGAATCAGAATATGGAGAACCAGGCAACCTATTATCCAGACTGACAGTACACGGCACCAATGAAAGACTGGTGCTATTTGTTACAGAAAATCTACAGTCAATAACGTGAATAAGGTAAATGCATATACAAACGGCATAGGATCCCTCTGTATTGAAACTGCATGCCTAACTGGAAGAAATATTCTGCATACATGTAGATGAGGATTAGAAAGTAACTTCAATATGCAAAGTAGTATTAAAGGCCTGAAGACAAGCAGTAATAATAGCGGGAAGCCTTTGTTTACCCTCATGTATGTTTAGGAAAGGGTAGAAGAAAGAGATTAACTTTTTACTCATAAGTGACTCCTCACTGATCTATATAGTCAAAGAACAGCTAAGTGAAGAAGCACCTCATGGTTCAGTACTGAGCAAGATCTAGTTCATGACATAAATACCAAAAAGCTATTCTGTAACAGTCTTAAATTCAGAATTTTTATTTACAAGTAGAAAGTCAAAACCATCTACTACATTGAATTTAAATTAAAAAAAAATTACATAAAATCATAAAGCTTTTGAAAAGAAATTTGAAGGAATGGACAAATGACAGAAACTGGGGGGGGGGGGGCGGTATGGAGTAACTTTAAATGTCCTGTTTTAGAAGCACAGAATACATCTACCACCTACAGAAAAACTTCAAGAAGGTCAAAAAAGCCAGCAATGTCAACCAGAAAGCAAGGAAGGCTTTTAAAAGTAAATGGATATGTTTCAGAAAGGGAAGCCATATGCTAAGCAAAGAACAGAGAAAAAAGCATAAAGTCTGACGATTTTTTTATAAAACGATAATACAGCAGGTCATGAAATATTTTGAGGGACTACTTTCTAAAGCAATAAAATCTAATAAGGAAGCTTTCAAGAACATACAGAAAGCAGCAAGATCCGCAGAGGGTCTAAAAGAGCAACAGACTATTAATTGAGAGTGTTCAGAAAAATAAAACTTTCTGCAAGAAAGCAAAATGAATAGCGTCAACCACAGAGGAGGTCAAAGAAGACCATAGACCGTGCCGAAGACTAATCTCCAACAAAAATGTCAGGAGAAAAGCTTTTGCAAGATAACTGACACAAGGTCAATTTGTTACTCTCCAAGACCTGATAACACTCACTCAAGACTTCTAAAGGATCTCAGATACAACAACGCTGACATACTAGCGGTGGTGAATAACTTGTCACCTAAATAAACTCAGTAGCGAAAGAAAGGAAAGTGGCAAATGTGACTAACTTTAAAAAAGTGCTTCAGGATAGAGCATGGGAAATTAGAAACTAATCAGTCTGATTTCATATCTAGGCAAATCGGTAGAAATGCAGTAACAATAGAATTAGTAAATATGTGGAAAATATAACGGGAAAAGTTAACACAGCTACTGTAAAGGAAAATCATACTTCACAATCTGTTAGAGTGCTGAATTTCTAAAAAGAAGGTCCAAACTTTATCACAAAAGGCAAAACAAATCAAAGAAATCCTTTCAGTTTCTTTTTAACTTTGGGGCAACAGTTTATGGAGAGGGTGGAGAAGACAGGAATAAAAGAGAAAGATGTTATAATTGTAGCTGATAGATTTCTTGTGCCTAAGATCGGTATCACCTGCATTACTGATGCACCAAACGCCACAGAAAGGGGCCTCATGGGAAGATGAGAATGATCAACCTCACACCTGGAGGTTAAGTAGCATGTTAGGGTCAGTCTGGATTGCTGCAGAGGATCAAGTTTATTGCACAGATAGATGGTGACTATGAGCTATAGTACAATCCCTTTTCACTTGACTTGAGCTATCATGGAAGACATAGATGAGAAGATGAGACATGTGGCAGAGGATGGGAGACGTACTGCGAATGATCAGAGCTCTAAGAATACAAAGAATGATTCTGATCTTAAGTCAGCTGAATGGTGCCTTGGAAAAACAGATTCTATTCCTATCTGTGCCTGTGGTGCTAAGTAAATCATTTACATTATCTTTTACAAGTTTTATATTTGTTCTAGATACTTACGAGGGGTACCATAAAAAAGCCAGGAAGGAGATTAATAGTTTTGTCTTCATAGCAAAGCTTGAATACTGTGTAATAAATAATGCACAGGGATCACACGTTGTACAATAAAGAAAAAAAATATCGACTAGTGGCTTATTAAAGTGAGCTGTATGTACTCTCTGCACTAAATGAGGCTAGACTTTTGGAAAGAATATTATGTAATGATGTAATTAAAAACTGAATCATGATGTATATCCTTAACTAAATTTGCACTGGCAAATTTAATTCTAGAAGTTTACTAGCTTTTAAACACATTATTTTACAATCTTACTTATAATCTTCTAGTCATTTAATGTGTTTTTGCTTTGATTTATTCATATTTAAACACATTTACGGAACCGACATGAATACCAAGTGTTTACATATCATTTTACATTTTGGAGTACATTGCGAATATTAACTAATTAGTCTTTTCCCAATCATATGAAAGATAAGTAATATTATTTTTCTTATCAAGTTCAAGAAACGGAATTAAGACGTAATTAAGAAGGACACATCCCAAAAGGGATTATTAGCTAGGTGTGATGTCTGGCTTAAATATATTCTCCTTCCTTCCTTGAAAAACATTCAATATTTCATCATCTGAAAATGCCCTGGGACTCAAGCTTTACAGCCATTAAAGGCAGGGAAAAAATGCAAACATGTGGATGGAAATGCTTTTGAGATCATTACAGTTTCACCATTTTCAACCAATCAACGTCTTTTACATTAACAGTTTGAATTATTTGATTCCTCCCTTGGAACACCATTCAGCTTTTAATTATAGATGTCAAAAATTTTCTTGTGCAGCAATACAGATCTATTTCTTTATAGAAATGGTCTTGATTAAAACCTAACAATTACCTCACAATCCTCCTTCTTCTTACAGTCCATTTTTTTAGTGGAGAGTTCAAAATATCACTGAATTAAAAACACTTTCTGCTTTATCTTCTGAGATAAGTCAACCAATAGTTCAGTATAATAGCGCACAATCACTATCAGCACTGAGCCTGCGATACCATCACATTTACCGCACAGGAAACCTGTTCTGCTCTAGACACTTAATCAGTTGTCCAGTCATTCAAGTAATTCCATGTGATTCAGCTCCAAGAACCGACCTCTTACCTCCTTTCACCTCCGGCATTTTTAAAACATGCAACACTTTGTATAACATTAATTTGTTTCGATAAAATACCAGAAGGGAATACATTCAATAGTACTGAGTAAGTCTTTGAAGAGAGGCTACTGTTTAAAGCAACATTTCAAAAGCATAAATACAAGTGAACAAGTGTCATCCACCTTGGACATCTTTATACGTCATAATGGTGTACAATGCATACACCATTCTGCCAGCCAGCCAAACTGGCATGTCCAATGGTGAAGTGCTGTCCTCTGGTTAAATACCCACTTGGGTCATGGAAAAAGACTATATCAATGTCATCATGGTGCCACACTGCATGGCAGCTAGAAGGTCTTGGGACTCATGCGGCGGTTTTATTCTGGCCCAGCACCACACTCATGCAGTGATGCTGCTGCCAGTCTCAAAGCTATGAATTTGAGGGACCTTTTTTTTTTAAAATTCTATTTGTGTATTTTAATTGAGTGTGCTCTACTGCTATTACAGAGACAGGATTCCTACCAGGCTAACAAGATTTCAGGCTGACACAGTGGCAAGCATTGCAAGTGGTGGCCTCTCATCATTAGTTTTTGTTCACCAGTTCCAGAGTGGGCTGCTAAAACACGAAGTCATGCTGCTGCCATTTCATAAGCAAAGGTGTAGACTTTTAAAGTGGTTTATGAATCAAAGATGCTAAGTTTCACAGAAAAGCCACAGGATTTCACATCCTAATCTCACTTCAGAAAGTTGATTTGTGCTCCTAACTCACATAGACATTATGAAAATTTTCCTGTAAGATTATCAGTATGATATGACATTGCTTACCATACATCTGAGCCATTTTCATTTCAGATCATTTTACCTCTTGAGACTGGTAAGGAGAAAAATGAATAAACTTGAATGGGTCTACTCACTTTGCATACTCACGACTGTCTGGCCATCCCAAAATAATCTATAAGATCTCTCATTTCATTTATGTGAGCTGATTAACTGAAATCCAGTATTTATATTTGTGGCAAAAAATACCTGCCCTTTTAGCTTATTTAAAGCTTGCAATAGATACTGATATTTAATACTGCAAGACCAAAAGCAATATTGTTTTCTGTACCAAATTCTATAAAGGAGAATTTAAAGTAACCATACAATAGAATCATAGAATCATAGAATCATTAAGGTTGGAAAAGACCCTTAAGGTCATTGAGTCCAACCATTAACCTAGCACTGCCAAGTCCACCACTAAACCATGTCCTCAAGCACCATGTCTACCCGTCTTTTAAATACTTCCAGGGATGGAGACCCAACCAGTTCCCTGAGCAGCCTGGTCCAGTGCCTGACTACCCTTTCAGTGAAGAAGTTTTTCCTAATATCCAACCTAAACCTCCCCTGGAGCAGCTTGAGGCTGTTTCCTCTCGTCCTATCACTTGTTACTTGGGAGAAGAGACCAACCCCCACCTTGCTACAACCTTCTTTCAGGTAATTGTACAGAGCAATAAGGTCTCCCCTCAGCCTCCTCTTCTCCAGACTAAACAACCCCCGCTCCTCATAAGACTTGTTCTCTAGACCCTTCACCAACTTCGTTGCCCTCCTCTGGACACACTCCAGCACCTCCATGTCCTTCTTGTAGTGAGGGGCCCAAAACTGAACACAGTACTCAAGGTGCGGCCTCACTAGTGCCGAGTACAGGGGCACTATCACCTCCCTGGTCCTGCTGGCCACATTATTCCTGATACAAGCCAGGATGCCATTGGCCCTCTTGGCCACCTGAGCACACTGCTGGCTCATGTTCAGCCAGCTGTCAACCAACACCCCCAGGTCCTTTTCTGCCAGGCAGCTCTCCAGCCACTCCTCCCCATGCCTGTAGCGTTGTGCAGGACCCGGCAGTTAGCCTTGTTGAATCTCATACAGTTGGCCCTGGCCCAACGATCCAGCCTGTCCAGGTCCCTCTGCAGGGCCTTCCTACCCTCCAGCAGATTGACACTTCCACCCAACTTGGTGTCATCTGCAAACTTACTGAGGGTGCACTCGATCCCCTCATCCAGATCATCAATGAAGACATTGAACAGGACCGGCCCCAGTACTGAGCCCTGGGGAACACCACTCGTGACCGGCCGCCAACTGGATTTGACTCCATTTACCACCACTCTCTGGGCTCAGCCGTCCAGCCAGTTTTTAACCCAGCGTAGAGCGCAGCCATCCAAGCCATGAGCAGCCAGCTTCTCCAGGAGAATGCTGTGGGAGACAGTGTCAAAGGCCTTATTAAAGTCCAAGTAGACAACATCCACAGCCTTCCTCTCATCCACTAAGGGGGTCACCTTGTCATAGAAGGAGACCAGGTTAGTGAAACAGGACCTCCCTTTCATAAACCCATGCTGGCTGGGCCTGATCCCTCAGTTGTCCCGCACTTGCTGCATAATGGCACTCAAGATGACCTGCTCCATGACCTTTCCTGGCACCGAGGACAGGCTGACAGGCCTGCAGTTCCCTGGATCCTCCTTCCGATCCTTCTTGTAGAGGGGCGTCACATTTGCTAGCTTCCAGTCGTCTGGGACCTCCCCGGTTGACCAGGACTGCTGATAAATACTGGAGAGTGGCTTGGCCAGCTCCTCTGCCAGCTCCCTCAGTATCCTCGGGTGGATCCCATCTGGCCCCATGGACTTGTGAGCATCCAGGTGGAGGAGCAGGTCGGTGACTGCCACCTCTTCGACAACTGGGGCTTCATTCTGCATCCTATCTCCATCTTCCAGCTCAGGGGCCTGAAAACCCTGAGGATGACCAGTCTGACTATTAAAGACTGAGGCAAAGAAGGCATTAAGTACCTCAGCCTTCTCCTCATCCTTCGTGGCAATGTTTCCCTCTGCATCCAACAAAGGAGGGAGATTCTCCCTGGCCCTTCTTTTGTCGCTGATATATTTGTAAAAACTTTTTTTGTTATCTTTAATGGCTGTGGCCAGTTTAAGTTCTAGCTGGGCCTTCGCCTCTCTAATCTTGTCCCTGCATAACCTCACAACATCCTTGTAGTCCCCCTGAGTCGCCTGCCCCTTCTTCCAAAGGTGGTGGGCTCTCCTTTTTTTCCTGAGTTCCAGCCAAAGCTCTCTGTCCAGCCAGGCCGGTCTTCTCCCCCGCCTGCTCAACTTGCGGCACATGGGGACGGCCTGCTCCTGCGCCTTTGAGATTTCCTCCTTGAATAACGTCCAGCCTTCCTGGACTCCGTTGCCCTTCAGGACTGCCTCCCAAGGGACTCTGTTAACCAGACTCCTGAACAATCCAAAGTCTGCCCTTCTAAAGTTCAGGGTAGCGGTTTTGCTGACCCCCTTCCTTACTTCTCCAAGAACTGAAAACTCTATCATTTCATGGTCGCTGAGCCCAAGATAGTCTCCGACCACCACATCGCCCACCAGGCCCTCTCTGTTCGTAAACAGCAGGTCCAGCGGGGCACCTCCCCTGGTTGGCTCACTTACCAGCTGCGTCAGGAAGTTCTCTCATTTAACAGACATCAATATTCTCATTTGTCAGTGCCTTGAAGCCACAGAGTATTGGGAAGCAATATTAGTTTGACATATTTCACATATTCAGTGAGCGTACATGAAACATACAATCTCTAAATCAACAAATGAGAAGTTTGTAGAAAATGAACAGAATGAATATAAAAAAAAATAAATTAATAAACACATCACTTTAGTTTTAAAACTAAAAGAAAAATAACATAGAAGGAAAAAGAAGGGAGTGGTTATTTGGCACATTAGTTTCAATATTACAGTTCAATGTAAAATAACTAAATTGTCTAAATTATTTTTCAAGAATTGAAAGAATATAATTTCACAACAGTTGCTGATGCACCTGAAAGATGAACAGAACCAGCAAATGAAGGGTGAAAGAAAGCTATAACCCAAATATTACAACAGAGTTTCCCACATATTAAGCTCTCAATTTGCTATTTCATGCATGAAATAGGCAAATGTTGATGGTTTTTGCTCCTCTTTGCGCAGATTAGAGCACAGCTACATATTTATGTAAAAGCTGAAGATGCCTTCCTCTCTGGTGGTTTCTGCACAAGGTCAGAATGGCCAACATGAACTCTCTAGTTACATTTTTTTTATGTGATTGTCATTTGGGGCTTCAAGCATGAGAGAATGGCTTCTTGGTAATCTTGGCCCCCAAATCTGGAGAAGCAATCAAGCAAGTTAAGTTTGCCAAGCATCTTTAGCACTCACTGAACACATTCAACCTAGTTGCCTCTACTGCTTCTTGTCTGTGGACCCTTGCCAGTAGTCCTTGCAGGAGTTCCATGGTGTGCTCATATAGTATCATATAGAATCATAAAATGGTTTGGGTAGGAAGGGACCTTTAAAGATCCAGCTAGTCCAACACCCTTGCCATGGGCAGCGACATCTTTCACTAGATTATAAGCAAAAAGATGACCTAGCTATGATTTTAAAATTATTTTATTTTAATTACATGACTATCTAATTTGATTTTCATCGAATATTTAAACCAATTTCTAAGTCTCTTTTAAAATCTCTTAATTTCTACCTCACATTGTTTGATGGTCAACTATCTAACAGAATACTGCTATTCTCTTCAACATCTATGGTTTAGTTCATTCTGATGAAGATGTTTCACATATTTTACCATAAAAACACCAGTAAAGTAATGCTTTATTGAAACTACCTCCAAGCACAATAAAAACATGTTCTCACTTGTTTAAGTTTCTTCAGATCTTCATCAAGTTCCAGGTTGTCCAAAATAACAGCAACAAACAAGCTGAGTAGAATCTATAAAACAATTGCAAATTATTTGTTAAGGTTTGTCTTATTTTTCTTAAGAAGTACTATGAAATTACATGGAAAAATGAGGGCCCTACTGATGTAAATGGGAGTCTTGCCTTTGACATCTGTTGAACTAATATCACCTGCTACTGTATGTCTGCTAGCCATTTTGCAAGTAGTAAATTGTTTTTTAGCTTATCATATAATTATTATATGAATTTAAAAATTTTAAAAATTCTAGGTTTTATGACAAATGCCTTATGTATGTTTAACAATATACCCATCCAAATGTATTTCACAGGAAAAGAACATTAAATTCATCAGAAATAAAAAAAAAGAAACCAAAACCCACAAAGCAGAATCCTAAAACAGCTCATAAAGCTAAGGTGCTTTTCAACTAAGGTGTGAATTTTTAGCACAGAGGCCACCTAACACTAATTTACTTTATGGACTTGCTTAATGCTCAGAGTGCCTCTGTGCAAAGTAGCTAACTCCATTTTGAAGAAAAGTAAGCTGCCTCATTATTTGCATGCATTGGGAGCCACAGTATAGGAAATTCATACACTTTCATTTACTATACATTAAATACTGTGTAGATATGCCTCTAGGAGGAAGAATCCCAGGGGGAAAAAAGTGTATATCAGATTGTCCTGGTTTCAGCTGGGATAGAGTTAATTTTATTTAAAGTTAATTGAATGCTGGAGCACCTCAAAGCGTGTGGCCATGGATAAGCCCATGACAAAGCAGGTACACCCCTGGAGGGACTGCAGCCATGGGTAAGGCCATGTTGGAGCAAGCTTACTTCTGAAGAGACTGTGGCTGTGGGTAAGGCCATGCTGGAGCAGGTGTATCTCTGAAGGCACTGTGGCCCATGGAGGAGGCCACGCTGGAACACGTGCACCTCAAAGCAACTGTGGCTGTGAATAAGTCTATGCCACAGCAGGTACCTCCCTGGAGAGACTGTGGCTCACAGATAAGACTGCACATGGAGCAGGTACACCCTTAAGGGACTGCAGTCTGTGGATAAGTCCAAGCCGGAGCAGGGGCAAGGGGAGGAGTTCATTGCAATGTTAAACCCTATGGTCTGGTCCAAAGGGGCCATGGGTGGAGATTGTAATGGATATACCTTTAAATTGTTGCAACCCATGATCTGAGTTGCATGTTATAGGAATTACTATAGCAGGAACCACCTGAACCAATGGAGGAGAAGCCTTACAAGAAGCAGTGCAAGTGCAGCGGTGACCCAACCTGAGCTGACTTTGGTGCCCAGTAACTCCACACAACACACCACTTCTCCTGTCCTGAGCGACCACCATCACAGATGGAGCCCAAAGTCATGGACTAAGTGAAGTTAATGAACATTTTGTGGTCATTTGTGGACATTTATGGACATTTTATAGGCATTTCACAGGGGTGGTCCATAGACTTAGGGAATGATATCTGTGTATTGTATCAAAGGCTGGGAAGGGGGAGGGGGTGGTTAATGAGAATGTACTGGATAGTGTGGGACCTGAGCATGATGTAAATGGTATGAAATAAGGAGTGGATACTGTCCTGCTTTCAGCTGGGATAGAGTTAATTTTCTTCTTAGTAGCTGCTATCGTGCTGTGTTTTGGATTTAGGATGAGAATAATGTTGATAACACACTGATGGTTTAGTTGCTGCTATGTAGTGCTTACACTAGGCAAGGACTTTTCAGCTTCCCATGCTCTGCCAGGTGCACGGGGGGCTGGGAGGAGGCACAGCCAGGGGGGCTGACCCAGACTGGCCAAAGGGATATTCCATACCATATGATGTCATGCTCAGTATATAAGCTGGGGAAAGAAGAAGGAAGGGGGGAACATTCAGAGTGATGGCGTTTGTCTTCCCAAGTAACCATTACGCATGATGGAGCCCTGCTTTCCTGGAGATGGCTGAACACCTGCCTGCCCATGGAAGGCAGTGAATGAATTCCTCATTTTGCTTTGCTTGTGTGCGCAGCTTTTGCTTTACCTATTAAACTGTCTTTATCTCAACCCATGAGTTTTCTCACTTTTACCCTTCTGATTCTCTCCCTCATCCCAGTGGGGGGGAGTGAGTGAGCAGCTGTGTGGTGCTTAGTGGCCGGCGGGGATTAAACCATGACGCAGATTATTATATTTTCCTTGTGTAGAGATACTGACCAATGGCCAAAGAAGCTGAAAATGTGACTGATACAGCTGAGGAGGAGACAGAACTAGGAGAGCAAGGATGTTGGCAAGAGAGGATACCATCATTCAGCATATATCCTCAGACAACTTACATCTTAAGGCAGTAAATTTGTATATACACAGCTTTACAGCTGTCAGCAACTGCCAAGGTTTAAGTCTCTGAGGTTAAAGGCAAATATCCTGAAACATACTGAGCTCCTACAGGCAAGCACCAATTTCCTAGAGATATCAGAAGGAATCTAAGCTCTTTTAAAAGAGTTACAGGCCTAAAATATTTCTGTGGACCACTGAGTGACAATCAGAGCAGACATATCTGTCCACCACTGTTGTAAATGAAGTGTAAGTTTACCTGTCATTCAGTCATACCGGAAAATTATTCCCCACCTACATGGAAGATGAAATTTAAGTAGCTTAGTATACCAGACAAAGAGTTTGGAACTCATCTATTCCAACACAGATGTCTGCATCTGAGCTGGGTGTCTGGACCTTGTTCCAGAGCAGGATTCCCTTTTCCTTCATGAACTATAAAGGTACAGAAGACACGGGAAGGACTCCCACCCATAAATTTATAAAATGTTAGTGTTCAGAAAAAGAAATGTTCTTTTAATAGGAAACTGGCTTTAGCAATATGTCGAATTTCCTGCAGCTGTTAGAAAAGACATATTATATGCCACATACTTAAACAGTACCTCATACAGTTTTCAATGATCTGACTACTATGAACAGTGGAAGTTAAGATGGCCTTCAGAATGGCAAAGCAAGACAGAGTTCTGATAAAACACATAATCCCTGGCACAAACTACTTTGATCCCTAATTTCTGATGAACAGTTTTGCTATCATTCTGTCAGGATTTTACAGTATGATGTTTTTCTTCTTCAGATACTTTATACGTTCTATGATACTCGAGTACATGCAGCTCAGAGCATACTAGTTAAGGAAGCACAGTTTCACACTAAAATGAAATATAGTACTCATGAAATATATCATCACTTACAGCCTTGCTGTTTCATGCACAGATATGTATCAAGGCATCAAGACTTTCATTAACTCCCTTTTCACTTTTTTTCAACAAGAACCAAAGACGATGTACCACAAAAGAAAAATTAAATGCAAACTTGTTATTTGTTTAACTTCCTCTGCTGCCATCTCAACTAATAACAGTCTTTGCTTCCAACAGAGGTTTTGTTTTTTGAGCTTCAACTTTTCTTTGCCTTCTGATGTGAAACCTATTCATTTCTTTCCAAGGCTCTACAGTCTGCTTTGCCAAATGCCTGCAATTATCACTTCTCAATTCTAATCCTCCCCCCTCTTCTGGCTGATGAAAGTCATTCTTCATTTGACTTCACTCTTGTTATTCACTGATGGCTGTTTATTCTTAGAACTCTTCTTTTTTGTTTTAGCAGCAGCCCAACCGTTTTCGTGCTCCTTCACCACTTCCACATTATTTTCCTTCTTTACGCTCCTTTTGCCTCCAGACAACTCTGTGCTACATAGCTTTTCTCTTCCAGGGTCTGAGGAAGATCTTAGAACAGAAACTAACAACTTTGTAAAGTCAGCTAATTCTGCAAAGTTGTCTTAGCAGAGTTTCTTCATCCATGTAAAATTTGCACAGGTAAATGAGAAGGAATGTGTACACTTATGAAGCAACACAAGGACCGTGTACTTAAATGCAATTTCCCTGTAAAAGAACTGAGGATGGTGTACAGAAAAGTGACTTTGCTCCCAGCAAAATAAGTGCTTTGAGGAAACACATGGAGAAGTCCCAGATGACTCTTTCAAAACATGAAACATAAAGCAGAATACTAAAACTGCACTTACAGCTAAGTTACTTCTCAATTAAGGTGTGAATTTTTAGCACAGAGGCCACCTGACACTAATTTACTTTATGGACTTGCTTAATGCTCATCTAAGAGATAAAAATGGATTCCAGTTCAGACAGTGTTCTTGGCAAAAAATCAGAAAAACAGCAAGAAGATTCTCTAACCAGTAACTGCTTTCAAATCCAGGACCAAACCCCACTTCCCTTTTGCTTTCTATCCCCACTTCCCAAGGAGTTTTAAAGAACACTTCAGCATGAAAAGAAGCATTGCTTTTCCAGACCCCAAGGACTCCTCTGATCTTTGCGAGCAAATTACATGTCCTATATATCTGCTGATACATACATTTGTTTGGCTTATACTTCAATTTGGTTAAGCAGCTCTAAAAGAATTAAATGCCCTTTCCTGCCATTTATAAAGTGGTCCAGATTTCAACCCATGTGAAGGAACCTGCTGCATCCAGTTACACTCTGATCGTTCAGTCTTTAGAAGTGAAACAGGACAGACAAAGTAAAAAAAGTAGGTGGAAACTGATGGAGAGTGTATAAATACAGTTAGTACCTTACATAAGCAGACAGCTGAGCAAAGAAAGAAAATGTAATGATGAAAGCAAAAATATGAATGAAAGCATCAAAAACTGCAATGAACACAAAATACAAAATGAGCGAAATTAGGAGTGAATTAAGGGTGGCTAAAATGGTTATTCCCCTTACTGTGGTATTTTCTTTGTGTTGGTACTCAAAATACAGTACTAAGTCCTTATTGATACAGGATATTCAAAAAGCTGTTTCCCTTACCATTTTGTCTATACAAACTGTATACATACAGTACATACAGTACATACATATAGACATACGGTCTATACAAAACTGTAATCATCCCATTTGAAATGCATACAGATACGCATTTAGATATAATCCCCATTGCCATTCATGTGCAGGAACTGCTTTATTAATTCTCATCCTTTTATTGCTTGATATACTATATAATATATTTTCCATACACTGATTTTGCATTAGACAACAGGAAAGCAGTTATTTCTGGTCAAGAGTTTGCATCCTGAGGATTTACATTTCTCACTTTAATTACTGTTGCAAAGAGAATGCAATGGAAGTTGAGGAGACCATTTCTACGTGATAAATAAAAGCTCTTGTTTCACTCTGCAATCATCAGAACTGTGAAGGTACAAGACAGTTAACAATTATATTATTAGTCTACCAGTGTGACTTGGATCTTATGAAGAACAACATCTCACATCAAAACAAAGGCTCACCACCTTATGCCACATGAAGGGTAAATTCTGCCACATCAAAGAACTAATCCTAAAGCCCTCTATGCTGAAAATGAGCATCACAATTAGTTTTAACCAGCGGAGAAAAATAAGTAATGCAAGAGCTATGAGAATAACTCAAAACAAAGAAAAGCACAGCACACTTGCAAGTCAGAACTTACCAGAGTAGCAAAAAGATGATATAGTATAAAATAAATGGCAACTACTGGTGCCCACATATGTCCTACAGCATTCAGTGTCTGATCCATGACATCCACCCATCCTTCCTGTGTCAGAATCTGAAACATTGACATGAATGCCTGCAAGAAAAAGATTTATGAACATATTAACAATTCAAAAATTATATTACTATGGTTTTATAGACATGTTCCTCAAGTTGATTCAGCAGAGCAGAACAGCTGTTTTGGTTTGTTTTTTAAATCTTAATAAACAAAGATATATCAATTTGTAAAGTCAGGTGAAAAGCTATTCCAGAGCTAAAGGAGAAATAAAGGAGCTTAACCTTTGACAGAACTGTAATCTGCAACTTGTAAGCATAGTACTAGCTCCATTAGCCCATATGAAGCACTTTTTGGTTTCCTCCAGGGCTGACAAAATAGGAGAAACATCCTTAGCATCAGAGCGCGTTGTTTTGAATGTTATACAGTATTGTAATTTTGTGATTATGCTTATTCTTTAGTGTTACCTCTCTATAAATATTATTCTTTAGTGTTATCTCTCTATAAATATACCTATAATAAACCATTATAATTAAACGTGACGATACATTTATATTATCTTAACAGCAGAAGCATTCTAGCCATTCCACAGAAGACTAACAAATACAAGGCAAGGTCACAGTTCTTACACCCGTTTCAGTCAGTCAGATTCTTTCCCTACACATGCGTGTCAAAAATAGAGGGAATAATGGAAATGTTTCAACCAACTGTCTTTGGTGATAGGAATATATGAATCCAGGTAAGCCCTAGAACCCGTATTTACACCTTTGAAACTCCAACTTCAGCCTACAGCACATAGACCAGAATCTAACTCAACACGACCAGTGTGTGAGCACGACAGGTACATCATACACACATGCTGAGGACTGTCATCTGCCTCAGCCACAGAAGTTTGACTATGGTATCAAAGTAAAGTGTGGATCTTGATAGCCCTAAATCTCTCAATGAGGCCAAACCGTTGCACAAGTTTCTTTTGCTTTTGCCTGACATCAAAGGTACTGTCTTTCCAGACAGCAAGGATCAAAGCTGATATCTTACTGAAGTTTAATACATAACAAAAAAGTGTTAGAAACTGAAGACATTAACAATGCAGCTTCCAGATAATAGGATTCCTAAATTCAAAATGTTGACACAGTGATAAAGGTGTGTTTGTCTATGCTCAGTGTGCCTCACACCCCCAGCAACAGCAGATAACACAGTAACGCATGTGGTGCAAGGAGAAAAGGACTCTTCTTGTCACACCCATGATAAAACAGTACCTAGAGAACCCTTCACATCAACTTACCCTAAGCACAAATGCATGCTGGAAAAGCTGAAAACACGTAGATATATAAACTTACATGCTTCAAAACCAATAGAATTGGTTCTAATTAATTTTTAAAGCTGCTAGCAAAGCTAGTCGGGGAGGAGACTTCAAGTTTATATTACTAATATTAACTACAGGCAAGTACTTTGCTTGGTCTCCTTATCAAGTTTGCAGAGTTTTTAAAACAAAACAATGTCTTCTCTAAGCAGTTTCTCCCAATGCAAACAGGACCCTTGCGGTTACACCCACACCCTTAAGGGAGTCCACTCCAGGCTGCGATTTCTACCCTGCAGTGTAGGCCAATTTACTCTAGAGCAGATCGTCCATGTGCATGCATATAGCACTTGGTCCTGCATCTCCTCCTGGCCCTATCTGATGTACCCATGGCCATAACACATCATTAATATTTGGTGACAAGGAGCTGGTTCCATCTATCTGAAGTAATGGTAAGGATGTGGCATAGCTTGCCACACTAGTGTTTCCATATAGTGAAATCAAGGGTGTATGCTATATGCTTAAAATTTGAAAGGAGGGCCTGCAAGTGCAAAGCTTGCGTGGGTGGTGTCGGAGGGCTGAGTAAGGCAGGGACAATCTAATCTGGTGCATCTTGTTATGCAAGGCACTGCGTAAAAGGCACTGCCTGCTTGGAGCACCCAGCCGGAGAGACCTATACCCCTGCCCGTGCCCAGGGATTGCCTCGGAGAGAGTTTGCTGGAAGCAGGAAGAAAGTTAACAGCTAAGCAGTGTCAGCGTCAGGAGGCCAGTGCTGGAGCTCAGTGTCTGGCCCTCTTTCATTGACCACTGATAAGGATCCAAGGACTAAAGCTTTTTCTCCTCTGTCCATTATAACTAGTACACATTTTAAAGTACAAAAATTGGATCATGCGGCCTCTAGATCATGTTCAGAGGAAGAACTGTGCATTTTCACTTGGTTAGGGGGGGTCCCAAACATGTAGCTGCTAAGGGTTTTGTAAAAAATTTGCCTGCTGGCTCTCACAAAAAACCCACACAAGAATCCAGCTTGGTTTCTTATTGCTGCTATGTTCTGTGGCACTCTGAAGCAGACAGAAGCATAAACACACTGTTAGGCTAAGACCAAGGAGTTTGAGAGCTATTTTTACAGATGCTTTTCAGAATTAAACCACACTAATCAAATTTTCAGAGGTGGTTAAGCCTACAAGTTCAAATCACTCACAAGAAGTGAAGCTAAGGTGTACATAGAACAGACCAAGGCATCCAAGTGAGCAATTGCACAAACTGAGAGATGAATTGAAACTTAAGAATTTAATTTCTGCATCAGTAACATCTTGACCAAATGTAATGTCCCAACCTGTCCTTTGAACACACAGATCCCGCAGAGAACAAAAGCTAGCATACACTAGAAGCAGCAGAGAAAACTGCTCACAACTACTTTTCTGTAAATCCTGTATGTCAGCTAAAATCTTTGCTATGTCATGTGTTAGAAACGCCCAAATAGAGGGGCTGGAATTCGCAGTGCCCCCCACTTGCATGTTCCTGCCAGTAACCTTGGCCTTAACTAGCACGCTGCTGACCCGTGGCCAATCCTGCCTCGGACCTGACCCCTTTGAATTAGTGCCCCCGTCACAACCACACACACAGACTCCTTACACTGCACAAAATTGCAGCCTCGTATCAGTGATTCCTTTCCTTACAAAAAATCATTATAAGGGTCCTGCAAAAAAACCCCAGCAAAACACCAACAAGTGTTATCTAGCTCTGCAAAATACCTCAAGTCTCTCCCTGTGCAAAACCTGCAGAGAAGGAAACATTGGAGATCTTTAGCTCAGGACAAGCCTTCTGTAGCCAGAGGAGCATGCGTGAAACAAGCAGCAAATTCAGCCTCCGTTATAGCTGCCAGTGGTGCTTGAGGGTGAAGAAGACAACCAGCCCATCAGTGCCCAGCACTGCTTCTCAGCTTCCCTTTGTGAGGGGGAGGTGAAGCTAAACCCAGCAGTCGCTGCTCCCCTGCACCCAGAGCATGTCCGGAGCCAGCGGCGGTCGTACCTGACTGCTGTGACACTCCTTGCGGAAACTTAAGGTGGGCATGACAGTAAGTGCCTTACGGCTGGCTTTAAAAACACCTGAGGGACTGGATAATTGAACCAGTGCAGTATCCTTTCTTCTGAATCACACTAAATTACTATGGTTTATTGCTTTTTAAAAAGATACATTTTAATTAATTCTTCAATGTATAAAGACACCTCCAATACTATGTTGTGGACCCCTCATTAATACAAGCACTAGATTCACTTGGAAAAGACATTGTTTTAACATCATAAAAATCTAATCTTCCATCTAAGACAGCTGCCCATAAAGCTTATAGTTATATTAAATGGCCTTTCAGTATAATTTAAACATTTTATTATAACATTAAAGTCCAGTATATGAGAAAACATGTTTTAAGAAATATGGCACTGCACAATGAGTATGTGCTTCGCACCCAGCAATCTCTTTTGCAGCAAGTTATTTTTAGTTGAAAGGTATACTTCCCACTGTTTATTTTAAAATTAATTTGAAATGCAACTAGCTGACAGAATCAACATCTGTGAAGATGATACTTGGAGATTTATGCAAATGGTGATTTTCTGAATTAATTTGTGTTATAGAAAAGACTGTCAATTTCTTTGAGTATTTATGCCCTATTACTTAATTAGCTGTTTTGATGATGGAATTCAAACTACCTTTTTATTTATAGTGGAAGATTGGCAAAGGTTCGTTGGAAATGCCAGTTCTGATATCTCGTCCAACTGTTACAAGGGTGGTACCATACAGATTACTACTTACAGTCATAATGTACTTGACTTGTAACTGCTGCTTATCCATAAACTATTATGGGCCAAATCCCAATGGCCTTATTCATGGAAGCAGTCCTGCAATCAGTGGGATTACTCCTGCAAATTAAGCTAAAAAGATTTACGCCAGTGCTGTGAAATGCTTGCAATCTGTTCTACCTGTGTAAACATAGCTTTTTGTCCTAACATAGCCATGAGTGCTCAATAACACCCTGCAAGAAGAGTAGCCGTCCTGTAAAAATGTGGAGATTGTAACTGCATCAGAGAATTAAGACTACATTGTTCAACTTTTTAATGGATGATGCTTAGGCTGAACTAACATTTCACAACTTGAGCTTCCTCCAAGCTCAAGGCTAGGAGTGAAGTCCCGGTTTTGCTGAAGACTGGGGGATTTTTGCCGCTGAGATCAGTTGGGCCTGGCTTTCATCTTGTGTTGACCCATTGAAAAGAAGAGCAGAATTCCCAGCTTTGTAACTTGAGACTTCGAGTAGTCAGCACATGGCCTCAAACCCCAAGAGAAACCAGGGCATGGAACTCAGAGACACTAATAACGTGTTTTGTTTTCCATACAGTGATTTTTAAAATTTTTTAGCGGCCGCATTACACTGATGCCTTTGAACATATACCCCCCCCCCCCCCCCATTCCTTCTTTGGGGGGCCCAGCAGCCCCTCATCCTTCTCATGGCGCAGGATGTGCAGCCCAAGAAGACGTGCAAAAATAGAGATGGTGGATCGGTTAGAAACAGTATAGCAAACCTCTGTATTTTTATACTTAGTATTAGAGAGAAAGCCAGTCCATTTGGGAAGTTGCAATAGCCAAAAGAAGGGTGAAATTTGTAGCCATGGCAACACTGAGCTTATGCCTATTGACTGTTGTCAGGAAACCATGTGAAAACATGCAATTTAGAGGCATTAGTGAAAGGAGGAGGTCTACTTGTTCCAAAACCCATACTGTGCCTTCTTATAAAGCACTTATGTTTTCAAAATGATTTTAGGTTTTGTCTGTTTCAGTGTAGAAGGCACTTTAATGTACAAACTCAACATCTAGCCTCTGGTGTCACCATTTTTGTTAGTGTGCTTGTCCTGTCTCTATTTATAATGGAAAAAGTCCACAGCAACAGTACTGGCCATTTTAGGTTCACTTTTCTTTAGGGGTAAGCTTCTAAAATTTTATTGTATCAAATTCTACTAATGCAGACCTCCCACCACCTCCTATGTTATATAGTAATGCAAGCATTTATTCAGTCACATTTTGAAATAATACATTCCAGGCAACCCCCAAAATCACATATTTTATAATTATCTTACTGTAAACTGATTCAGTGGTCTTTATTCAGAGCAGACAACATTGGCGGGAATCTCCCAACCCCTGCTCCTTCGAAGGACACCATCACTCACACCATCAATCACAATTTTTGAGTACAAAATTTTCACTAACGCTATTACCGTATTAAGCGATGTTTCATTAGAAAACTACAAAAAGAAACCACATACTATAAAGTATACTTCTGAAACATTCATAATGAGGTGAATATGTATACAAATAAATAGTAACTAAAAAATAAGGAGACTATTGCTTCTGGCTATCATATAAAAAGTATTAAAAATATTTCAATTCAGTATTGCGGGAACACTCCTTTATTATTGGTAACAGGTCTTCTGTTTTTCCAAAACTTAAGTCAGAAAATAGAAAACAAGTTTGGATATTTTCTGTTTGTAAAAAAACTGTATTATTTACTGGAGTAGGTATTTTCTCACTCTTCAAACATGTATTTTAGTATATACATCTATCTGTTAAAATTCAATATGAAAGGTCCTTCTGAGGCCTAAATGGTCCCAGATTGAAATGTCCAAAATAATTTAAGACTTCACTAACATCTTGATATATTTTGGCAATGTTTTCCTGCATGATGATCTTTCTCAGATGCTTACACCAACTTATCTAGTTAAAATGTGCAGGTGGTTGTAAATTTGTCTTGTTTTAATTATACTACAATAATTCTTTCCAGAATGTCATTGCCATTTTGCATAAATAATAAAAATAATTCTAAAACCAAATTCCACAATGACTTCAAACTTGCAGTTGGAAGGTTTTTTCAGAAGTTATACAGGAGAGTTGGGCATACAATATGGTGGTACTATCGCTTAATTTAGAGACAGAGGCCTGACTTCATTAGAAAAGCTTAAGTTTTATTATATTCTTTCTGCTTTCTTCAGCATTTCAAAAATGAATTATACTGAATTCTTAATGATCCTACTGGCTTCTTTGCTAAGTACGTTTTCTGAAATAGAAAGCATGATGTTACATTATTCCCTGTGGGTAGGTATTTTTTGTCTTACATTTGATGGCTAGTTTCCCATACATCAGGTCCAGGTTGATAATTACAAATTGTTGCCTAGCCTTTTTGTTTGCTAAATGCATGACCCTTGAGGCTGTCTTATTCATTGTTATTTAATTGTTCCAACCAATGCACTTTCACTAAAATAGATACATTGGATAACCAAGCTGGAATGACAGAAACAAATAAATTGTGACTGGAACCAATCCATGTACACTCAGTTCAATCCATTATTAAAGAAATGGCAGTATTTTCATCCAGAACAGTGTGCTTCAATAAATACATTAGCTCCAATTCCCACTGATTTTCAATGTTCTGTTCTAAATTAACGCAATGCCCATAAATATCCATTATATATACCCAAAAGGCAAACACTTATTTTGTCAATGCAGACAGGTTTTATAACCCTGTGTAAAACAAGCATTCCTGTACAAATCAAGAACAACCACTTTCATAATATGAAGATATAAATCATGTGTAGACAACATGTTTTATAAACATTTTGTGCCTAATATTCACGATTGCAAACATGAATTGTCTTTCTGTAGCATGCTAGACTACTATTAAGCCTTATGCTTTGTTGTGTCATCATCGGGGTGCATACATAAAATTTCTATGTGTTCCCTCAATGGCAGAAATAGAACACCTAACCCAAAGAAAGACAAACTTCACTACTGAAGGACTACAGGAAGACTCTTACAATTCTTTTATCCATGCATATGGAGATAAACTGCTCCATAGTTCTTAGAAGGAAAGGAAGACTGCTAATATAATACCAAATATGATAGATCAATGGTAAGAAAATAATAACAAGCAATAAGTAATCACTGCTTTTTATACTTGCCCGTGGAAAGGTTGTAAATCTATCCAGTTCTTCCACAAAGCAAAACATCTGCAAACTGATTGCTGACATTACGATTAAAAGGCTGGCAGTAAACACCACCAAACTCCCAAGTTTTTTTCCTGGTCCAAATATCTTATACACAAAATCCTCCAAAGCAGGTGAAATCTTTATCAGCCGAACTACTCTAAGAACCTGCAAAGCAAGAGAAAACAGAACTGATTAGTTATTTGATTATTACATTAATCAACAACTTTTCACAGGATCAGAGACTTCAAGGCCGAAAAGGGACTTGCAGCCTTGTAGCCCAGTAAATATCAGGTTGCCACCGCTTGTAACTGACCACAAATTGTGTGTTAGGTTAAGAACACAAGCCCTGGAACCTGTCAGGCTTTGTCTGTACTTATCTTGGCCTGCCTGAAGATTTGTTTTAGCTAGTAGCAGCAGTTACCTAACGGCCAGGAAACTGTTAACCTACTTTGTCTGTTGCTTAGCTTTTTACTACTGTGTGGTGTAATGCTTATTATTACAAATCTCTTTTTTTTTCTAACATATAGTAATAACAAGCTGTAATTTTGCATAGAATGAACTATTACGACCCTTTCATAAAATGCAGCATGGAGGTGTGCAGGCATGGGTAACAGCAGAGGTCTTGAGAGTACAGGTACGGGAGGATACTCAAGGCCCCCAAGGCTATAATCAACTCGCCAATCACCAACAGTCATCACAGAAATGCAATTGGGTAAAGCTGTTTTTGGGGTAACCAAGGGAACAAAGACATAGGCAAAACACACCACAGACAGCAAATCTGAAGGTAATGTGGAATTATAAACCGATAAAGGTTTATAGTGTGTTACCAAACATAAGAATAGCTTCAGGCAGAGGTCAAAATACATCAGTCTAGGTTTAGCAACTGAGAATCTATTGCAGTGCTAGGTAAATTGCTCCACTTTGATTATCATCACTGAATTCACACTTATTCTAAATGGACAAGGTCCTGAACAGTCTTTGAAGGAAGCTCTTCTTTGAGCAGCAGGCTAGATGAGAGAACTTTGAGAGGCCACTTCCAGCCTAGATTTTTCTATGATTCTATGTTTTTTGTTACACCAGGTTACCTATTCACATAAAGAACTGCCAACTCTTCTTCCAGAAGTCATCTTTCCATTTCAGTGACCCAAGACAAAATTGCTTGGCATTGTGTACTGTATAACCTAGGAAGTTTGGTAATTAACATATTTTGCTATTTCATACTATATGCAACAAGGGAAATTTTGGGTGGCATTTCTCAATATCAGAGCCAACAGCATTGTATGCCACTGACATATTTGACACTTCTCAGTATTAGTAGTGGTGGCTGAACTGTGATCATGCGTGGAACTCCTGACCCATTCACTGCTGACTCTACCTTGGGAAAGCTGCTGACAGCTCCGTTCCTCCTATTTCTGCCACTCATGGTGGCACAAGCAGCGACATAACATCAGTATCAACAAGAGGCAGTTGACCTTTAAGCAGCACACTAATCTTATTGATACTATTTGTTTTTTTTTCATTTATTTTCATTAGGTGACAAATTGAATCTAGCAAAAGTACACTCTAATGAACATTTATGCATTCTATGTAATTGGATTGCAAATTGTATTAAATTTAAGAGCTGCAGAAGGTGCACTATTTGGACTGAATATAAAAATATGTTAAAAACCAAATCAAAATGAAAAATAAAGAAGAGAAACCACAGCTTTGTTACAAAGAATGGCTGCATCTCTTAAAAAGGATGATATTTATTCAGAAAATGCCTCAGCAATATTTTGCCCAAGTACAAATACAATACCATCTCTTCAGTCCAGTATAGGTCAAATTCTGTTTAAATCTCCCTTTTATGCCGGTTCATTACAGATCTCTGCAGTAATATGCAAATTCTGTCATTTCCCCACTGATTTTGTGTTTTATAGGTTATAGCCACGGAATGGTGCTTCGCTGTAGTCTTTCACAGAGGGCTTTGCAAAGTGTTTTGAATGAATGTACAACGAATGCAAGAAAGATAGGCGGGAAGGTGGACAATAGCCAACGTGGTGAAGAGAAAAGGATGTGTTGGCAAAAGGTAATGATAAAGACCAATGAATAATGCAGACTGAAATATATGCTAAAGAAGACTAGATAAGCCAAATGATATTTCTACTCGCTATCCTGGAATGTGTCAAATAAGACTTCTATTTTCAGTAATCTGTTTTGTTGGCTGACAAGGAACATATTTAACCTGTCATCATTAATACCTAAAGGCCTGGAAATCTGCCTAACGTCAAGATGTATCCATGTGAAAAAGACTTTTTGACCTTGGTTGATTTGAAAACGTGTTATCTAGCTTGCCCAGAAGCTTAATTGCGGGGGAATACGGTACATACCTCCCTTACACACTGATATCAAAGGTAAAGTATTTTCCAACCTTACTGTCATTTCCCTCTTAGGGGATTTGGATTGCAAAATACAACCCAAATCTTTCACTGCAGCAGGTGTTTGTGCTTGTAAAATGTATGTGTCTCATATATTTTGGAAAAAAAAAAAATCACATCCCAGTATTTTCTGTCATAAAAGCTAGTACTTTTAAAAAACAAAAAACACCACCACCACCCCCCCATGAAACTAATTAAATCCATTAAAAAGAAAAGACTTATTATTATCAACATCTGGCTATATTTTAATTATAGTTTCAATCCTATGAGTTAGTGATGATGTTACTTATTTAGTCCAACAAGTTCATAATTTATACTTAAAATTCTAGAAAGAAATTATCTAATAAATATGGACTGACTATTAACTAAGTTACTAACTGCTATAACTGAGAGCTCCCAGCTAGGTTTCCTGTGTGCTGCTGACACAAGAGTGCAATGGCATGCTCCCGACAGATCAGCCTTTCTTGCAGGTTAGAAATATCACGACACATTGAGTAACAACATTTTACATATTTGGACAGCAAAATCAAAGCTATAACCATCTAAAAGTCTTCAAATGATACCAGGTGAAAGCAAAATATAATTTGTCATCCTGAAAGCTTTCTTGAGAAGGTTTGTAGAACCATTTAGAAAAAATACAGGATGGCATCTGCAGAAGTCTGAAAAGGCCATCATATTTCAACCCATACTCGGGGAGACTTCTACCCCCATATTACACTCACTTGATTACAATATGTGTCACTATGGCTAATCACATTTATTGACAGGACTCTGTCTGACAATTTATTATTTGTCTTTATTGATTATTAATTATTCAACATGCCAATCCATTGCTGAATAATGGTCAGATATGAATTGTTTAATATTTTTTTTTTAGAAAATCCCTTTCTTTAGCACTGTAGAACATAGCACATTATAATGAATCTCAGTGCTTTCTCCCACAACTGGAGCAACCCTAAGCACTTCAAGGAGTATGAATGGGGAATTGGTTGGACTGGCTGACAGAGAAAGAATCAGAAGTCTGAATTAATCAGTCTTTCTTTGTTTCTCCTTCCTGCTCTTCCCCAAAGTGAAAATGTAGGAAGAGTCTCAATAAACACACTTTCTCTCTAGATAAGGAATGGTTGGAGAGCTATAAAAACAAAGATCATGATGATTCTGGAGAAATGACCTCAGAAGACCCACGATAACTGGAGTTAGGCATGTGACTGTCACAGAGATGAAGATTTGGTGAAGCAACAGCAAGTGTACTGAGGCCTCAGGCACAGAAGCCAGGAAAGCAGTGGTGGACACTACAGGAAGCTGATGCTGTAAACAGCTGTATGCAAGGTTAAGGCTGAATGAAGGACAGTGAATAAACTAATCCAGAACACCGAAAAGGGTAGCTCAGATAAGAAATGGGAGTTACTGAAAACAGAAAGGACTTCTCAGCAAAGTTAGAAAGAATCCTGTTTCTGTAAATCCACCTAATAAACACAGTTAAGAACAGACATAATTGTTATTTTAAATATTTTCTCAAAATGAGTCAATATTGTGAGAATATCAGTAGTTTGAGAATGGAAGTAAACGAGAGTGAATTGTTGTTGTAATGTTTTTAATTGGTATACAGGGTAAAATGTAAAAATAGCTGATCATACCTGAAAATATGTAAACTGAGAGTGATAGAGGTCTGGATAAATATGAAGAGTGGTTCCAATGACAAGCAGCAACTCAAACTTGTGAAGAGATGAGCTGATGTATCCTGTGAAACCCAAACACCAGATCTTCAGGAGAGCTTCTAAATCAAACAGAACTGTAAAAGCAACCTAGACAAATATATAAAACAAGAAAGATGTGTTCAAAACACTGAGTTAAATTAACAAGTTTCTATGTCATGATGTCTATCAAGGTTTTGTATGGCAAAAATAAAGATCTCCATAATATTAACAAAAACACTTATACTCTAAACAGAATAAACAATATATAATAAATGTCCTCATATTGGCTCAAATTCTTCCTTAAAATGTACACTTTATGAAATTCTCTGAAGTTTCAACACAGACATGTAGATCCACAATTTGGAAGGCATGAAATAATAAATCCATCCAGCTGACCTTTCACTTTGTGTATACAGATGAAAAGGAAAAAAACTTGATGAGAATTTTTTTCAAAATGTGAAGCAACGCATACGGGCTGTCTGAAGAATTTTAAGAGATCTAAGGAACAAAGGAAAATTTCAAGATCTCTTGTTTGAAAATTGCTACTTCGATTTTCTAAAACATCCATAGTACGACAGCTGAAACAGGTAAAAAAGGGGTGATGGGGCTTAAGCATTAAAACAAATTAAGAAAAAGCGGAAATTCAAACTCAGTCCAGAATTGGTAAATTTTCACAATTTTGAAAAGAGACGGTGTTAAAGAAATTGAGCAAAGAGAGTAAGGTGGGACATTATGGGGGAATAAATCTACTCGTAGGCATTGGATGACCGTGGGATTCTTCCAGAGGCCTCTCCTAAAATACACTAAACACACTAAAATGCATGACATTCAGCTTGAAAAAAGGGGGACAATTTTGCATAGGTTTACATCTTCAAAATTTATTTTCTCTTTCTTCTCTCACTACTGAAAATCATTCTGGCTAGACATACTTCTTCCTCACCTGTCTTCTTAATTTACCACTATATATACTCTGAGATACTCTCAACCTCACTTCCCAACAGCCAGGAAACCCAATGGAAAAGATGGTTTTCCTTGACTCAGCAATTTTCGTCTGTGACCCTTTACACACTCTGGGGCTTAAAAGAGACACTGCAATAACATTAGGTAGCATCTATATACAACTAATACTTCCAAAGTGCTGTGCAAACATTAACAAAATACAGGTCAAACCTTCTTTGAGCAAAAGCATTATTAGTCTTTTAAGATGGAGAGATTAATTGACTGTGGGCCATAAGGGTTACTGGACTTGGCAGGGGATAACAAAGTTAGAGAATAAGATTTTAATCCTGAATCTGACAGTGACAATCTCTGGGATGCTGTCTTAAGTACTTACATTATTTAAAATTTAAACTCTCCAGTCCATCAAAAATGTATTTATCAAAATGAAAGATGGGTTTTGTGTGATAGCTAAATAAAATTTCTCATATTTTATGTGTACAGGACTGTCACAAGCAGGAGCGGAGATGGAAATTAAACACTGAAGTTTATGTCCTATGTTTATTCCCCTAGTCCACACAGCTGTTTATGAGCAGTGCTACCAGCTATATTATATGGCTTCCTCAAGGCATGCAAAATAGTTATCAGGCTTCAAATGTCCTCTGAATGATTAAATCAAGGTGAAATGCTTCAGAGCTCTCAAAAAATGTCTTTACATTAGGAAAGAAATACTACTAAGAAATATTTGTGTGATTTCAGGTGTACAGGGATCCATGTACACAGTGTAGGGACACTTTCATGCTCATATTCTTGAACGTATCTGGCCAGCTTTTCAGCCCTTGTTCTGGTAGCTCAAAGAGCTCAGGGAGAACAATGAGCCAAGTTTGAAGAAATTACCCCTTTACATGAAAATCTCTACCTGAAACACAAGGAAGATGTTTTATCAAAATCTTTAAAATGAAAGCTCACTTTTAAAGGAAAAAAACCATCTAACTGAGTCCTGAAAGAATAAGAGGGGCAAATCAGGAAAAATGGAACAGTGGGTAGAAAGTAGCTGGAGTTCAGCTTCAGAGCAGGTGGAGTAACAACGCCATTTAAATACACACACACATACTTCAGAGCACACAGGCTTCCTATTAGGACAAGAACTAACAAATACGATGTTAAGTGTATTTTAATTTATTCTAAAAATGTGTGGGCGGGATCATTTGCATTTTACATGCTTGTCAAATGAATTCAAACCACTAGTACTTAAAAATGTATCAAATGGTTTGCATAACATCTGATTACATTTATACACCTGTCTTCCTGCTGACAGAGCTTGTGTTTTTTTCCTTCCTTGTAATTAATTACAGGAGAAGATTCAAAATAACTGACTAGAACTCTTTGTTAGGTGTGAAATGTAATACAATTTTATAGACTTTTTTAAAACCGAAATCACTCCTTTCATTGCTGTAGAGACAGGGGAAAGGCAAACTCATAAGAAGCCAGAGCAGACCCACACAGAAAAAGCAGGTGTAACACTCGAGCAGCCACCCTCCACCAGGCTGCCAATTTTTCTTTGGGGAGGCTAAAAAGAAGCTACCAGAAAAGGGCTGCTCCTCTGAGGGCTACCGCCCATTCAGTCACCTGGAAGTTTTATGGTATTAATGCCGCCTTCAGCAACATTAACTTCTACCAGTAGCCCCTTAACACTTTTTTGCAGAGGCAGAGCTCTCCTATGAGGACAGGCTGAGAGAGCTGGGGTTGTTCAGCCTGGAGAAGAGAAGGCTCTGGGGAGACCTTGTAGCAGCCTTCCAGTACCTGAAGGGGGGATACAAGAAAGCTGGAGAGGGACTTTTTACAAGGGCATGTAGTGACAGAACAAGGCGTAATGGCTTTAAACTGAAAGTGGGTAGATTTAGATTAGATATAAGGAAAAAATTCTTCACTATGAGAGTGGTGAGGCACTGGAACAGGTTGCCCAGAGAAGCTGTGGATGCCCCATCCCTGGAAGTGTTCAAGGCCAGGCTGGATGGGGCTTTGAGCAACCTGGTCTAGTGGAAGGTGTCCCTGCCCATGGCAGGGGGGCTGGAACCAGATGATCTTTATGGTCCCTTCCAACCCAAACCATTCTATGATTCTATGATTCTCTCTCAGTAACTTCACTTAAGGTTTGTCTACTGAATTTAAGTGGATGTATTTCTACAGTTCTAGGCCACTACAAGGTGTGGTCCACAGAATGGACTGAGTGAGCTATTTTATTAGACCGTGTCTGCTCCTAAGGCCAGCAGCTTCCAAAATGACTTCTGGAAAACGTATCAGAAAGCCAGATATGTTTGCTGTAATCTGTCTGGCTATTTCCTTTAGCAAAGGGAATCCCCAATGCTGTTGGCTGCTCAAGTAAGCTCCCTCTGAAGGGAAAGCTTTCTGCAGCCTAGTCTAATGGAAAATACAGAGCAACAGCAGTGCACCCTGCTCCAACCAGTCTCCCTCACCAAGGAAACAAACCAGCCACTGTGGAATAATCCGCATTGTTTGAGTATTCAGCCTCTTCAAGGCTCTTAAAAACGATTTCTTTGTATGCCCTGTGCTGCAAAGAACAAGTTTCACAATAAATGAGTTTATCAATTTCCCCTCTCTCCCAGGATTTTTTTTTACTCTTCTGCTCTTCTGCTACTGTATTTCATACCTCCTCCTATAAGATACTAGGTTTTTGTTCTTGTTTGATTTTTAGAGTGTTCCTCGTAAAAGCATCACAGGTAAAAAAAAAAATAACAAATGGACATCAAAAGAGTATGCCTTACAAACAAATAAAATACCTTTCTCTATTCCAAACTAATTTACCTTATATACTTAGAAATGTAAACATGTAGAATGTAAAGAAGTGAGTTTTCTGACAACGTCCCCACTAATAAATCAATAATCTAAGCTATGCAGAGACAGAAAAATATATCTTTAAAGAACCAGACATTGCTTATAGGACAGAATTACAATACACTGGTCTACATGAGCTACTCATCTTGAATTATTAAACCCTGGCAAGTATTTCTGTTAGGAAAAAAAAACAAACCCTACACTTGAAATAGATGTTGAAGAGAGTGTTTCTAGCACTGATTAATAAAAGCATAATTATACTATATGTTCAGTGCCAAAATAGAAATAGCACATGCAGCGTTTCCTGTTTTGAATATAAATAGAATTAATGTTACTTTGTTAGGAATCCAGGCTCCACTCACTGTATCCTGGGCATAAAGCAAAAATGCCTACCATGAAAAGTTCATGATCTCAGGCTTTAATGCTGACTTAATTATTTGTTTCCAGCCTAGGATATTTTACTAGTTTGGGCTGGCATAGAGTTAATTTTCTTCATTGTAGTTTGTATGGTGCTGGTTTGGATTTGTGATGAAAACAGCATTGATAACACAGGGATGGTTTAGTTATTGCTGAGCAGTGCTTGCACAGTGTGAAGGCCTTTTCTGCTTCTCACATCACCCCGACAGTGAGCGGGCTGGGTGCGCACAAGAAGTTGGGAGGGAGCGCAGCTGGGACAGCTGACCCCAACTGACCAAAGGGACGTTCCATACCATATGACGTTGTGCTCGGCAACAAAAAGCTGGGGGAAGAAGAAGGAAGGGGGGATGTCTGGAGTGATGGCGTTTGTCTTCCCAAGTAACTGTTACACACGACACTGCTTTCCTGGAGATGGCTGAACACCTGCCTGCCCATGGGAAGTAGTGAATGAACTCCTTATTTTGCTTTGCTTGCGTGTGCAGCTTTTGCTTTACCTATTAAGCTGCCTTTATCTCAACCCATGAGTTTTCTCACTTTTACCCTGGTGATTCTCTCCCCATCCCACTGGGGGAGAGTGAGCGAGTGGCTGTGTGGGGCTGAGCTGCCTGCCAGGGTTAAACCATGACAGAGATTAAAATGAGTTTTCCTGTCCTCACTTCTGTCCTCAAATCGGTGGGGGGTGTTATAAGGCAATCCACCATTTGTTGGTTTTATTCTGATGTCTTATTCCCAGGATCATCCTCTTTCACGTTCATGTTGTTTTTCAAATATGCTCAGAACTTGAGATAAAATAAAGATAATACATTTCAAAATTACTCTTGTAATTGTTGGCTGGGCCAACATTACTCAATGTTCATACAAACTACAGCTATCTCCAGCGGCATGAGAGACAACAGAGCATGATGCAGCACTGATGTCTCTACAGTCTGCACTTTTTTGAGGGTTTGGACTCTGGTGCTACCTTTAACTTTTCTTTGCTTTCATTTTTGTAAAATGATGTCTGAGCTTCGTAAGATTTTAAGAGATCAGACACAAATTCTAAAACTAAGATAAATTAAAAAAATGGGCATGAACTCAACCTCCTTCATAAAAGGGAGATTCATAAAGCATCATTATCTTATGGACTAAAGGGTTTAAAGTCAGGCACCTGAGCCTGACTCTCAAATGTATATAGACATTTAAAACCCCAAGAGTACAAATCGTCAAACTTTTTGACTTGTAATTCCTCCAGCAACAAGGCAATACCAATGGCAGAGGAATCACAAGGAATATACTGCTATCATGCGCTCTACCCTAAGAACGTTCCCTCCGGCTCCAAAAGAGGCCTGTGTAATTATTGAAGCCAGGAAAACTGCAGTAACCATAGACATGTGCCCAATCCAGGCAACCGTGATGAACACTTTCAGAGAAATGATCTCAGTGAATTTCAGCACTGGTGGCTTTATACTCAGCTAAAGTGACAATTCACAGTGCCCATGGAAAGAAGCATTTTTAATAAAGAATGCTACAATACTAATTTCACTCTTGATTCAGGAAAAACAAATATCTATTTGAAGCTATGTCTGTACATTAGTACCAAAGACTTCAAGTATTCTTTTTTTTTTTAGGCTGACTTAAATAGTAGTAAAAAGACATGTAGGCAAGGTTCTAGGATCTCTAGTGCATGCTCTACAGTAAAATCCTTGACAAGCTAATGACTCGAGCAGGCTCCCTGCCAGAATGTCACTTATAAAGAAACTTTTTACCTCCACTTCACTGGTTCAGGAGCATAGCCTCCTCCTTCACCAAATTCATGACTGAATAAATGTTTTTTTTTGCTGTGTGCTCTTGAGGTTCCTGAAGCCAGGTTATTTGCAACACTATTTTGGTTATGCTTAAGGACCTTCTTGCAGCTAAGTGTATGTTGAATAAAGATGATTTAGGAAGAAGTACTATATTCTTTAAAGACCATGTTTTGTCAATTTTTTTGAAGTTAAATTCTTCTGGATGTTACACTCCTGCTAGAGAAAGATAGCAACTCAACAGCCATGCATTGCCTGCAGATGTTATACTTAAGCCTCAGCTCATTACTGCTGACATTTTGTTTGAGGAAATTACCTTTCAAAGGTTGTAAGATAGGGCTGTCAGCCATTGTCAGACAGAGGAACTTGAACAAGTTAGCAAAGAATTCTTGGAATGCTTAAGGGAATAAAAAAATTACACACTAAAATGTGCTTGACATTCACATTTTCTGCTTTAGCTTATCTTGAAAAATATCCAGATAGTCACTTCAGCATACTCACCTCAGCTAGGTAAAATTCATCATATTGTCTCTTAAAATTTTCTCCTTTGTAGTAGTTACTAGCAGCAACAATCACATCTACAGCCACCATGCTTAGTATGAACATATGAAACACGGATGACCTCATCATTTTCTGCAAAAGAAAAAGAGAATTTTATCATCAAAATGAGTCAAACCACACGAATTATGACGTTTTATTACATTGTCAAAACATAATCAGCTATAATAATATGTTTCTATAAAGCTTCTTTACATGATTGTAATTTATTGCTCTTTAAAATATATTCTAATATATATTTCTTCAACTGGTTTATATGTGCAAGTTGGGATTTTTTTTTTTTACTTTTCACTTTTTTATTTGCCAGTTGACTACTTACTGAAGGTTTATAATTTAATATGATATCTATTCCTTTAGTATGTTTTTAAAGCATAAACTGCACTTCTAACTACTCAGTTGCCCTTGGTTAATACTCTTTCGTTATGACTTATTCATGCAGATCTTAATGACTTATTGTTCAGGAACAAGTAACATCAATTGTATCTATCTTTTGCATCGCTTTTGCTCAAGAAAGACAAGTAATATGGGATTCATCTGATGTCAAACTATTGCCTAAAAGTATAAAACATATCTACATATAGTAGATATGCACATCTCGGCCAATGAACTATGAAGTACTTCACAGATAATTCATGAATCTGTGCACTTAATGCTTTGTGTCACTGCTGCTGCAATCTCACAAGAGAAAAGAGAAATGGAGGCATGCAGCACTGCCCAGGAGTTTATATCCATGAGCTGCCAGAACAGTAGTGGCAAGAGGTATGCCAGAAGTTCAAAGAACTAACATCTAGGCTCCCACCACAAAGAGCGTGGACTTATGATTTACCCTGAAAACTTAACCACTACCCTCACTGGGCCAGCCACAGCTGTTCCAGTAGAAGCTAGAGTCAAACAGGCAGAATGTAGTGTTATTTTACATTAAACCATTTGTGAACGAATGGTCACTAATATCTATATTTTTTTACAATCTTTCACAAGTAATACAGTTTATGTCTTTAATGCTTATTTGCAAACACAACATAAGGAAGTTATGCAGCATTATGGTTCTTTGTGTTTGTGTGTAAATTTAAGTTGTGTTCACATTGGAAAAGGCCATTTTCATTTGCTCCTGAGTTTATATGTAAAAGCACCTGACAAAATTTCAGGAAAAATTAAACTCAAAATATAGAAGGACTCTGCCTCTTCTCAACTTCTTCCTAAAGAGTCTGTGTGCCTGTACCGGTTTATATTCACAGAATCACATAATTATTAGGGTTGGAAGGGACCTCTTGAGTTTATCTAGTCTACCCCTGCCTGCTCAAGTAGAGTCAGCTAGAACAGGTATTCCAGGACTGTGTCCAGTCAGGGTCTGAATATCTCGACAGATAAAGACTCCACAACCTGCCTGTGCAACCTGTTCCACTGTTGACCATCTTCACAATGAAACAGCATTTTCTTGTGTTCAGATGTTCAAAATTAGACAATGTCCCACTGGGAGACAGAAGAAAAATAAGATCATGGAATCTCTGAGATTAGAAAGGGCCTCTTGAGATCATCTAGTCCAACCCCTCTGCTCAAAGCAGCGTCACCTAGAGAAGGATACTCAGGATCACATCCGGTCAGGTTTTCAGTACCTCCAAGGATGGAAATTCTACAGCCTGCCTGGGCAACCTCGTCCTGTGTTTTTACAGTGAAAAAGTTTTTTCTCATGTTTAAACGGAATTTCTTGTGTTTTAGTTTGTGCCCGTTGCCTCTTATCCTACCACTGGACACTATTAGGAAGAGCCTGGCTGCATGGTCTTTACTTCCTCCCATCAGGTATTTTTCCATACTGATAAGATCTCTTCCTGAGGCTAAATAGTTGCAGCTCTCTCAGTCTTTCCTCATATGAAAGATGCTCCAGCCCCTTTATAATCTTTGTGGCCATCTGCTAGAGTCAGTTGAGTATGTCCACATCTTTCCTGTATTGAGGAGCCCAAAACTGGATACAACATGCCAGGCAGCCTCACCAGGCCTGAGTAGAGGGGGATCACCTCCCCAGTCTGCTGTCAGTGCTCTTCCTGATTCTGCCCAGAGAGCTGTAGGCCTTCTTTGTCTCAACAGCACACGGCTGGCTCATGTTCAACTTGTTGCCCACCAGGACCCCCAAGGCCTTTTCTGCTGAACAGCAGCTGGCTGGTGCCAAGCCTGTACTGGTGCATGCAGTTATTCCTTCTTCAGTGTAGGACTGTGCTTTTCCCTTTGTTGAACATCGTGAGGTTCCTGTGTAGTCAGCTCCCTAGCCTATCAAGGTCCCTCTGAATGGCAGCACAACCATTTGGTGTATCAGCTGCTCCTCCCAGTTTTCTATCATTTGCAAACTTGTTGAAGGTGCACTCTGTGCCATCATCCAGATCATTAAAGAGGATGTTGATGAATCATGAATGGCCTTGCAATAACATTGGCCAGTTCCCTTAGCAATCATGGGTGCATCCCATGAGATTCCACAGACATCTGTATGTCCACTTTGTTTACATATTTCTTAACCCAATCCTCTTCCACCAAGAGTATGTCATCATGGCTCTAGACCTTCTCATGAGTCTGAGGGGCTCGGGATTCCTGAAGGTCAGTCTTACTCATCAAGACAGAGGTGAAAAAGGCATTGAGTACCTCAACCATTTCCATGTCACCAGATCCCCTAACCCATTCAGCAGCAGACCCACATTTTTCCTAGTCTTCCTTTTGCTGCTCGTGTATCTGCAGAAGCCCTTCTTGTTGCTGTCCATGCCCCTTGGCAGATTCAACTCCACGCGGCCTTTGGCTTTCCTAACCCTAGCTCTCCAGTCTCAGACAGAATCTCTGTATTCCTCCTGGGCCACCTGGCCCTGATTCCACCTCTTGTATGCTTCCTTTTTATTTTTGAGTTTTGGCCAGAGCTACTTGTTCATCCATGTGGGCCTCCTGCCACATCTGCTTGATTTCCTGCACTTGGAAGGGAATCATTTTTGAGCTTGGAGGAGGAGATCCTTGAAAATCAACCAGCTCTTCTGGACCATCCTATCTCTAGGACTGTACCTCATGGGATTCTTCCAAGCAGATACGTGAACATGAAAAAGTCTGCTCTCCTGAACACCAGGGTTGTGGTCCTGTCTTTTGGCTTTGTTCCCTCCTTGCAGCATCCTGAATTCCACAATCTCATGGTCATTGCAACCAAGACTGTCCCTGAACCTCGAAACCTGACCAGTTCCTCCTTGCTTCTAAGTATGAGGTCCAGCCAGAACACCTGCCCTCATCAGCTCACACGTGTTAGGAAGTTACCATCACTGCAATCCAGAAATCTGGATTGTTTCCTGCTGTGTTGCCCTTCCAGCAGATATCAGAGTGGTTAAATTGCCCCAGGAGAACTGGGGCCTGTGAATGTGAAGATGTTATAGAAGAATGCAAAAATTAAGTAACACACATTTTTACATTTGTAAAGATACATTAACGTGTTAGAAGATTCATATATACAGATGTAAAATACTGTCTCAGTCTTTAGTGAGCTGAGGTTGTTATGTTGATAAAGAATTGTCCAGATTTACATTTTATGTTTAACCCTGCCTGGAGCTCAGGGTCTTGACCAAGCTCTTCATACTACTGTTTTGTTTTTTTTTTTTGTGATCAAATTAGAACACAATATGGTATGTATGGAAGGCTGCAAGGACTAGCACTTGTTCAGCCTTCTAGCAAAGACCTGTACCCGCCTATAGGAGAATTCATCCCCTGTTGAATTCCACTGGTGTTTTAAGGTAGTTTGCTTAAATTGAAGCTGAGTGGAGACTAAGCACATATTTACAAGCATTCAGCTAATAGGACTGCCTCTTGTCTCCTAACATCTGGACTTGTGGGAATCACCAACAGCACTGCAGAGAGAAGACAGCTCAACCCTCCTCATGCAAGCTGGCTTCCTTTTGACCCTAGTGGCATAAAATGGTTGTATATTCCACTCTAGAAAGGGACGTTTAGGAGATAAAGCCTGACAGTCAGCTATTTACAGAACAAGCCTGGGTTAATAACAATGCCTAAAGTGCAGTGAAATCACCAGAACAGAGTGGCTAAATGAGGTCTTGCTTTTATTTTTAATCTACAAGGCAAGCTATAAGAATACAATAATTAAAGATAGAGCTACTGGCATCAGTCATGCATTTTTGTCAGTGGTGTGATTCAAAACAGGTAGCATCCTACCTGCTACATTTCTATTTCACACAAGTTCTAAACAGATAGTTAGTCTCTGCATATTTTACACTGTATTTTTAATAGTGTCAAAATTTCCTTCATAGTAACGAAGTATTCTGCCTCAATTGTGAAAAGACTTTCTAAAAGAAACTAGTAAGTGAGGATGTAAAATGCACTTTTCTCTCCCTTAACAAAAAACAACAGGGAAACAAAAAGGTAATACAGGAAGAATAAAAATGCATAAACCACCCTGGTATACATGTACATACATGCACATACATGCATACTTTCTCACACAGTCTGTATCTTCGGACATTCATAAAAAGATTTTCCAGTAGTATATTTAATGCTGGAAAATAAATTACAATAACATAAATAATATCTTAATCGCAGTATGATTCAGTAAAATTCAATAAAGCTTCTTGTCAATTACTAAAGGTCACCTTCCCACCTGAACCGAACGGAAAGGCAATTATTTAGCTAATAGAGAGTATTATGTTGGCATAACACAATTCAACACCAAGATAATAAGGAAGGAGGTTCAGACAGGATACAAGCTAGGCACAGGCTTCGTAAAGGCAGGAAGAGCTGGCTGAGGCAGCAAATTAGAAGATGGCTGTGGCAGGCAATGTGAAAAGCAGTGAGTTGCTGGCAGAAAGACAGAGAGCCCACAGGGCCAGCAAGGTGGAGGTATCTGAGCAAATACACATACACAGCAAAAACACTATGCTGAGGAGACCCAAAAAAGAAATTCATTGCTTTTAAATCCCAGGACTGGCCTCCTCAAGGGGGCCAGACTGGCATCTATGTTTCTTAATTTTTTCTAGAGCATGTCAGAATCTAGCTGCTCACTTGTCATGAATGCTACGCATGATAAGCAGCTTTCCTGTTGGCCTCTCAGAGACTGTGATATCCTTAGGAGATCAATCACAGTGCTCTAGCCCACATACCTACTGTGCCCAACTTTCCCCCTACTTTAATCTGTCTGAGTTTGTTCTTTCTGCATCACAGAATTTTAATTTGGATTTGTACCCTTGATACGGTTCAACTGCGTCTCTGCTGTAATGTTTGACCGTGAATGTCTCTTTACACCGTTTCTGTATTTGGAACGAGGTCTAAGAGAAAGCTGAATTTAGCCCACAGCACTTGCCCAAGTCTTAAAAATCACTGTGGATCACCGGATCAGCAGCATGTCATTTGGATTACAGCCCTTTTCAGAGCACACAGCCATGGTAAATTCTCTGTGGAAACTTGAAAGAAGAGACATAATGCCAGTTTTTGTTCATGTTTAATTTACTGACCTTTTTCAGCCCTTGGATGTGTGTTTCTTAAACTGTGTAGGAATAAGATGAAAGAATGTTCTGATGTTGCTGTCAGCCAGTTGCATGATGGTAAAATTGTGTCTAATATTAAATTGGACTTAAGATTACCTCTGTTGAAGCAGTCTCGAGTGAAATGCCCTGTTGCTGCCATCAATCAACTACAACAGTGAAGAATTTCTTACGTTTACTATGAATCATTTCTAATGCTGGCATATGGCTTCATGCAGGATGATGATTCTCAGTGTTCAGGACACTCTGAAGAACATGGATGGCACAATGCATTAAAGATGCAATGGTCATAAAAACCAATACATGACAAACCGTTAACAATCCAAATTCTTTCAGTGTTTGGAAACGCACAAAGGAGTTGAGGATTTGCTTTGTGCCTAGATGGGAATATCATGAAAGCAGGAAAGACTTCCGAAATACTACTTATTTATTTAACACTAGGAATGTGCTTGTTACATCTGAGGAACTCTAAACGAAAAATTATGCTTAATATCCTGGATTCACCCAAAAGCTCAAGTAAGCAATGACACTGGAATTGCTGACAGGAGGAGCCTACCTGGGTCACTTAGTCTTATGGAGCATTACCATGCATGGCCTAAAGCAGTCTTCTGTCACTCCAGGAGTATCAGAATGGGGTACTGTGCTCTAATACGCCTTCCACCTTCCTGCATGGCAGAGGGAGGATGAGTGACATAAACTGGCCTTTGCCAGCTCCCTGCCACGGAGAAAATCCACAGCAGCTGCCACCTTACAGCGCCAGAGCCACACAGACCCTGGCTCAGGAAAGCAGTCACTAAGCAAACTAGAATAACTGAAGATGGAACCACATTGTCCTAATGCTAAACCCCTTTTGGGGGCTTGATTTGTACATCAGGTCATTCCTTGTACCACCATCCTTTACATGGGATTTTTGTTTCAAGTTATAACAGATCTTGCTTACGAAGTAAGCAGGTAAGGGCTGCAAACTTCTAGGGTCTGACTGACTTAATAATAAAAGAACACACAGGCCATGCTACCCTGATATTACTAGCTCAAAACTGGCCAGGCTGGTGAAGTTCAATACTACCATGTGAAACCTTGAAAGAGGTGTCTTCAAAGGGCTCAATGGTTTTAGTTCAGACCTACAGAAATTCAGACTGCATTTGACAATTTTAACATTCTTGGTGATGGTCTAAGAAAAAAAAAAATGAGGACAAATTGGCTTGAAGAATCAAAAATTACCGACAAAGCCCTCAAGCTTATTAGTACTGGGCAAGACATGGTGAGGATCTGATATGCAGAAAAGCTCTGCTTATTTTGGCCGTTTAGTGTGTGAAAAGCTTAGAGTGCATAATTGTCAAACTGGCAGGGTAGCTCTCAAAAGTACCAAGCCAATTAATGAACAGTGTAAACATCATTTAAATAAAAGACTTGGATAACCACTATATGGGTAAGCAGCTTTTTTCCCTGTTGCAATACTCTTGAATTGTGTATTCATCAGCACACAACTGTAGGAAAAATACAGTTGTACCTGTATCTCTTTATATTTTAGATATACTTTAACACTTCATGAAACAGTAACAGCTCCTCCTCCATGTTTTAATAGGATGGCTCAGGCAAGCTGCTTACTCCCTTTTCATCTTCATTTGCTTTTGCTATTTGCCCAAGGAAACTAGGTTCTGCTAAAAGATTCCAGCCAAGCTTCCAGCTATGGCTCTTGAAAGACCTTATACTGGTTACATGATTATTGTGGATAATTTTGTACCTAGCAGGTTATCTGTACTCATGTCTACACATGCCTACTGGAAGATCCTCCTCTCTGGCAGCCAGAACAGATTGTGACTTGTTAAAGCTGTTGTTTAGATGTGTACAAGAGAGTTGCGTGATATTTTAAAATAGTTATCACAACTGAAAAAATTACATTTGTGCTACTCCAGTCTTTTTTACTTACAGGCCTGTTGCAGCCTAGATCATACCACTGCAGTGGCATGAAGGCAAATACGACTCCCAGATTATTTCAGTGCACAGCACCACCATGACTTGCGGTGGTGGTACGTTCTGTAATGGCACTGCAAGTCTTATGGTACCTGATGATTTCTTAAAGCCCCATTAGCTGGGGTCACGTGAGTATCACAGAATACAGAACCCTTGTTCAGAAGAGCTACCAAAACATGACTCGAGTTCATTACAGCAGCACAGAAAACAGTAAGTCAAATAAAAAATGAGAATGTGTTGTGAGTAAATTATCTTTTTTTTTTTTGGCAATTTCTTCACAGCTTGGACCACAATTTCTAAATACATATAGAGGGATCATAGGTTTTATCCAACACGACCAGTTCAAGTTGCATACATAGAATTCATACCACTAAGAAAGTAACATGGGAAACAGTCACTCAAGGTGCTAGCTGATATAGATTTGATATTGAAAGCAGGACACATCATGTGACTGGTCCTGGAACAAGACTAGACATAGCAAAGAAAACTTGACTTTTAGGATTCCGTGCAACTTGATTTCTAAGAGCCACTGAGCAAAGATTCAGTCTTGGACTAGAGAAAAGGGCAAGTTTTTTTTATCCCATACAGGTTTAGTATACTTGTGGTGTTTATTTTGTCCTTTTTTTTTTTTTTACAAAGTGCTTGAAGATACCTTGACTATGAAAGGAGCTTTAGAAAATCACATTCTATACACTGCTAATCATAGATAATTCATAGCATGAATAGGATAAATTTGATTTTCATCTTGTTAGTTAATGGCCATCTGAGCAAGTACAAAATTGTGAAATTGCAGGAAATTTTCCCTTTTGTTTGCAGAACACTGTAGAGCATTTTACAAGCTGTGTAACTAATTTTCTATAAACCATTTTGCTTTCAACTTACTTTATGACTGCCTGACAAAGATATGCTTGTAAGGAGAATTTAGCAAATTATTCTCATGCTCTGCAATCTGAACATTTCTGAAAATTATTAAGCATTAACCACAAATTTTAAGGGAACAGGCTTTTTAATATCTTACATTGATGCAGTTATATATCAGTGTGGAACATTAAAAAACATTGTAGATCTGAGATATCATCTACTGTATTTGAGAGGAATTTCCAGATGCTAGACGAATTCAAGTAATGCAACTTCATTGAGGAAACAAGGTGAGAGTTTTTAATTAAAGATGCTGAAAGGGGTGGCTTTTAGACACTGCAAAGAAAATAAGTCAGTAGTCTCAGCTCAGATGTTATTAACTTTGGTGATGGCAGGGAGGCAGTCTCAGCCTTCCAATACAGGCTGCCTGTCCCAGTGCAATGAGAATAGGGTGATTCTTTACCAGTTTAGGCTATAGAGACTTAGGACGAGAGGAAACGGCCTCAAGCTGTGCCAGGGGAGGTTTAGGTTAGACATTAGGAAAAACTTCTTCACCGAAAGGGTGGTCAAGCATTGGAACAGGCTGCCCAGGGAAGTGGTCGAGTCTCCATCCCTGGAGGTATTTAAAGAACGGATAGATGTGGTGCTCGAGGACATGGTATAGATGGACTTGGCAGTGATAGGTTAACAGCTGGACTCGATGATCTTAAGGGTCTTTTCCAACCTTGACGATTCTATGATTCTATGACTCTATGACTTGCTTTAACATTCTTTATGACGACAGGGGAACTTCTCAGGGTAGTAATGTAGTACAGATGAATGTAAAGACTCTTCAAGATCCACAGTCTAATGAAAAATCTCCTTGGAAACTCTAGTTACTTTAAGATCACCTTAGGATAGAGAACCTTTGTTACCAGTTGCAGGAGATAATACAGAAGGTATGGTGATATTCAAGGAAGCACAACGCTCCCCAAAAAACAAATAACATCATAACTCTTGCAAGTTTTAGAATATGCAATTGGAAACCTTTCTATAAATGTTATCTGGCTGCAGCAGAGGGGACACTGGCCAGGCAGAAAGAGCACCACAAACAGTAAACTGTCCTGGCTTGAAAAATATTCTACGCATTTCACTTTACTGTGCTTCCGTTTCCACCTTCTATCTCATCTGATTAGTATGTAAAACTCAAGCTAGGCACTGTATCGAACTATGTGTTTTTACAGGGCCTCCTACTATGCAGCCTCAAAATAAGCTGGAAATGGGACTATTACTGAATAATGGCAACTTTTCAGGACATGCAAATATGTGCTCTGATGTGCAAGCAGGGTCCTCCTTTTTGTGCTATCACAATATATTTTTGGAAGGAAATGTCATTTTCAGATTATTTGTAGCTAAAATCATACAGAAATCAGCAATTGCCAAGGACTATCTTCCAATAGTCTAAATGTCTCTGTAATATTTGAAAATACAAGCAATTAATGAACCTGTCCTATTGTACCAGACTCTTCTGCCTTTCTGCATAGCAAATTTTGCTTTAAAAATAAAGAACTACTTAAAAAAGGCAAACTGAGTTTTGGTCAAAGGAAAGAAGTAAAGTCAGTAACAGAGGAAGAATGAGAAAATACACACTTAAGAAGTAAATGAATGGAAATAATGATAGAAAGGTTACTGAAGAGAAATGAAAAACTGTAGAATATGATTTTTCCAATTAACCAAACTTTAAAGGCAAAAGTTTCTGTCAGAAATTACTTTTTTCCCTTACATCCTAGATTTGATAGCCAAAGTCCTAGTTCTGCTATAGGGCTCAAGAATAAGTGTTGCACACGCCTCCTTCAGACTAGCTGCATCCTGTTAATTCATACCCTGCAATAACAGAAGAAAGCCGTAGTACGGGTACACGTCTGTATGCCTCTCACTAACAGTAGTCACTTTTCTCCTCCCACAAACTTCTAAGAGAACAGTCAAAAACAGAACCGGTGACTCTTCTGCCCTAAAAATCCAAGAAATAATGGCTTGTTTGAAACTAAATGAACCTCCCCCTCACCAGTTGATAAATCAGCTAGCACAGATATGTCATTTTCTTTGCAAAAAGATAGAGAGGAAGTAAGCAGCCTTTCAGTGACTGCAATCTGACTTAGACAAATGGAGAGCAGCAGCTGCAACATAAAAGAAACCTAAAAATACTACTTAAATTGTTCATGATAACAATAATGCATAGAGATTGTTACCTTCCCCTCAGATTTTAGAACTGTTAGTAAGTATAGCATCACCTCAGCAGTAATTTTCTTAAAGCTACATACTATGAAATGCAAAATAGAACACAAATAATATGAACACAGATTTAACTCTTTTCCCTAAACATTGCAACACAGTTTGATTCAGAAAGTACAATGTGACAAAATAATTATTGTATAAAACCTGAAATGAAATAGGGCCAAATTAATTTTTGGTTTATATGTGGGACTTCATCTAAGCTGTAGGGTTGAAGTGGAGCCTGTACTTTACTAAGGCGTAATTAATCACCTACCTGTCCTATGTGGATCAGTATACTCCCTCGCACCATAGTACTTTCAAAATGAAAATCTACAAGTTCTTTTCCTTTCACAATAAAAAATACTCTAAATTTGCAAATTATCACGGATACCTTAGCAGCAACCTAGGTATCTGAACTAGTTTCAAAGCACAGTGATAAATGCATTTAACTTCAGGATAACATTTGAAATTTCCTATGTTTGAATATCTTTATTTTGAAAATATGTTAACCACAAAAGGAAAAAAACATAATAATGTCATGCTTACTGTGCAGCAGGACAGCTCCATCTCTAACACTAAATCTGTTTGCCATTATTCAAAAGTTGTACCATGTATGAGCTGTGGTAAATAATACATTGCTCACTCCTTCGGAAACATACTAAATATAATTTTGACAAGTAATTGATTATTACATGTGCTTCAACTTTCCCACCAAATTGCAGGGAAGGTGAGTGAGGAGAGAAGGAATTTGGAACCCACCTGCACTGTATTTTTTTCCATGTCTTCAAAATTCCCATAACTACAACTCTAGGAGCCTCACTTCCAACAATATTCCATTAACACTGTTTCCTTGAATTATATGCCTTTGACAACCTCACCTGGAATGCCTCCTTGAAATTGCTTCAATAGGCTACTTACTCTTTCACTTACATTTCAATTCAAGAACTGTCTTTGAAATGTCATTTGTTAACCAGATGTGAATCAGCCATTTTGTCTGTCTCTGTTTTCTTTGGCCTTTTATTTGTCAATTAATTAGAAATGTGTTCTTTTTATTTTGTGTTATTGCAGTAGTGTAGATTTACTAGCTGCTTTATAAATGTGAAGGAAAACGTTGCTCTTATTATAATGAGTAGCTCATGAGCTGAAAGGGCAATAGCCCATAGCATAAATATTGCACCACACCCTTCAATTGGTACTTACTCAGGATCATTATAAAATCATTCACAATTCTTGGTATTATTTTTAGGATATGGCATTACCCATGTACCAAGACAGGTACAGCTGAGCTAGAGACTATACGCTGCCTGCCCTTCCCTTTTTGCCCTCTCACAGTTCAAATCACCTTCTCCAGTATTTAGCCTGGATTCAGTTTCAGCATGACTGCGTTGCTGTGTCAACTCCAACGAGCAAGCTGCTCATATCAAAGTTGGTATCTACTAATTCTGCACAGACTCTGTAGAAGAAATGGCTTTTCAGGGGGAACCCAAGCTCAGTGCTGTATTCATGTGCTTTAACCCACCTCTTCTCACAACAGTGTTCATGTACCATGAGCGACTATGTCGGTGTTTTGCTGATAGTTTAAAGTGACAGAGGGCAGAAGAGAGCTTACACTACTCAGAATGAGTTGGAGGACTGGAAACATAAATTCTGCTGTTAGGAAGACTTTAGGGTGTATCTTCTAGTTCCTTTAAGCTCATGAGAAAACAGATAAATTCAAGATAAGCAGAAATTCTCTATTTGCCAGCAACCTCTTGTACAAGGATGAAGCACCATTTTGAATTCCCAACTACTTCTTGCTTCTTACATACTGAGAAAGCACTAACAAGGCCACATGTTTTAACAGAAAAGAAGAACAACAAAAGAAAAAAAAAATGAGGGGAAACAATTTTCTTCATTTTGAAGAAGCGATGGTGAAAAAAACAAAAATGAAATCCAAATGCTTCAAGGGTTGTATGACATGGAAATAGCAAAAAAAAAAAAGTCCCTCTAAATAATTTATTTTCTAACATCAAAATATACACATGGTAGCATTCAGTTCTCTCTTTGGACATTCTGCTGTCAGTATTTCCAAACAGCATGAAAACTTGGAAAATGGGGTTCTAAGAAAGCAATTCTTCACGGAAGGAAACATTTTTTTAGTGGGTTTTCTTTTTACTATTATTGTATTTCCCAGCCAAAGACAGTAAGAAAAAAACCTCCTTCATGGAAAAATTTTATACTCAACTAGGGCTGCTTACCTCCTCTTAGTTGTTACTGCAGCTTCTTATCTTAGTACAATGATTATTATAGCATGCATGCTTTGAAATTCTTTAGAAGGCTGAGCTGAATTTCAGTGCTTTTTCACAGCTCTTGTATTGTTGAGCTGTTTAAAACTTACAGAAGTATTTGATCAGCATTAGAAGTAGTAGAATACTTTAGTTCTTTGATAATTTCCCTTCTGAACTGAAAACTGTCAAATGTGTGCTTTAGGCAATTAAGACAACTCTACCCAGAATTAATTTAATTAATAAAACCTTCTCCTGGGTCAGACTAGCCATTTGTATCCATTATTGTTTTCTGATTGCAATGCCTTGCCTAACAGAGTACATTAATCTTGGTTACCATATGTACTGTACTTGTCTTGGGAACACAGTGTACAGTATAGTTCAGACTGGCAATAGCTACCTCCCTTAAAATACTTTAAAATACTTTTGCTTCTGGTCTTTATCACTTTTATACTTTTGTGTGCCTGAACGAGGCAACAAAAATTTCACTTCATACTAAAAGGCTTAGACCATTCAGAAACAGCTAGTCAGGTATGTGATGGGAAACATAAGGGACATGCCCATAGTGGTACACTACAGAAAACCTTATTTTTAGAAAAAAAAAGTTTTTCTAAAATGAGTTACTTGGCTAGACACATAAATATGAAACATTTTAATGGAATTTCCACCTTTTTATTAGAACAGTTTTTCAGTGCATTTTCCTTGCATAATTTAATTACAACACTCTAAAACTTGTCATTTACATATAAAAGCAGAGATTACTTTGAAATAAATCAAATGCCCCATTAAAGAAGCGATCTGATGAATAATTAGAAGGAAAAAAAGACTTTTTGCACTTAGACTCAAAACCTACTTTCTAGTAAAGCAGTTCTGATTCAAACAAAACACACAGAAGAGAATCATTGGAGTATTTCCTCTGGAAAGAATGCTGGAAACTGCTGACAACTTATAGGCTCTATTGCCTTGAGCAGGGGGATAGCAGAGGTAATCAGAGATTTTGATTGCTATTAATTTGGAGGGCAAGGGGCAGTAACTGCCTATGTACTTAGGTTTTTTTTTACAAAGCATCTGTTCTCCAACTTCACCAGCTAGACTACTTCTACTGCATTCAAGCTGTGATATCCTGTTTCCCTTCACTAAGGTAGAACCAGCGGTGTAGACCTGTCTAAAACAAGGGATATGGAAAGACAACTCAAACTACTGTGGCTTGGATGAAATACAGTAGCATTTCAGAATGAAAATAAGTTGATTCTAAGGTCAAAGATTTGTACATTTTTAATTGCTTCCCTCTCACAGATAGCAGCACGAAAAAATTATTTCCCCACTTTCTAAAAAGGTCATGAAATTAAGGTTAGACTTGGACTGGACCTCACAGGAATCCTGTTGTGTAAATCTCTTGGAGAGGCTGGAGTCATAGGATACAGGGAACTGCAGCCTTCTGGTTATTTTGAAGCTCACCTTTCCAAATTTAGTTGAACTCAAACTTAGTTGGGTAATTGAATGAGCAGCACAATAGCTCTTCAGTTTCATAACCACAAACAAAGGTGACTTATAATGGTCATTTTCAGGAAGTTCATAGTTCAACATTGCCAGCTTTCTTTTATAAGATGTTATTTTAAGAAATTTACTTAAAGCGACAGACCTAAGACAGACAGATCATTAATCCAAATTTCAGTCCTCTTTTTGAAAATCATTCCACCCCCCCTCCAAAAAAAAAAAAAAAACAAACCACACAAAGAATATTTTATAAACCTGCATTCCATTTCCATTCTTTTGACTGTTTTTCCAAACAGGATTAAGAAGAGTTACAAATGTAGATGCTACATAAAAAGAGATAAGCATAATGCGCAGTGTTCATAACTATGGCACACTTAGGGCATAAAACCTAGCAGGTTCTTCAAAAGGCAAATCAACAGATGCATCAAATGCAGATACTAGTGAGTCTTCTTTCAAAGGCTGGGAGATTGTGTGTAGGGGGGTACAACTGCATTTTTTTGGCTCCTTTCACCATCACAACTTGCTGGAGCTGTGTCAGCTTCTGCTCATCTATATCCAGCAAACTAGAAGAGCAGTTTAGCTGCCAGTAGAGCTGATTTGCAACACTGACAGTTTTTACACCACCTAATTAAGAGCTGCTTCCCTGAATGCTGCTAGAGACAGAGGGGATTACAGCAAAATAAATGGGATTGAGAAAGCAGTAAAGACACACAAGGTAATCTGTGATTTTGGATGAAAATGATCAGTTTTGGGGCATGCCCTCAATATTGAGAAGAGACATGGATAGAAGGAAGTTGATTAAGTAAGGGAGAGGAAAAAGAATACCTAACTTCCCCTTCCCACAAATTCTTGAACTCCTATGATGCTCTTCTCCCTATAACCCATCCTTTCAAAAATAATTCCTATACGTCCTTTCTGAATTTTCACTTCAGAAATACTTACCTGATGTGAAAGCACACGAGGTGGGAATTAAGAAATCTTATCTTCACAGCAGGGGAAGGACAGGAAAGCAGAACAGGCGCAAAAGAGAACAAAGGGTTTAGTACCATGGTGAGCTCTAAGAGTAGTCGACAGAACCATGGGCGGCAATGATAGGGGAATTGCCATTCATGGACTGTGAAACTCAGTCTAGGATAAGGATTTACGTGAGCCTCACTTCTAGTTCCTGCTCTTCAACTGGTGAGTGCAGTGTTTGCCTAAAAATGTAGAACATCTTTAAATCAAGTTGGGAAATGAGAAGAAAGAAAACTAAATAAAAGAAAAAGGCAGGTTAAAAGTTTGCCATCAGCACATGCACAGCTGTTTTAAAAAGTTTAATTAATAAAAAAATCTAAATTGTGAATTGATTTTGATATATACTAAATCAAAATGAAGCAACTAATTAGTAAACTAAATCTCTTCTGGTCCGTACGGTCAGAATTTCTATTGATGTTAACTTCAAAGGATTTCTTTAAAAATTTGATCATCAAACATTTTTTTGAACAACAAAGGAATATCCTTTGATAGGAAAATGCTGTTGTCCTATATCTGTAATATATAATTCTTATTTGATAATTCTCAATGGAATTATAAGGTATCTCATAAGACTTGAGGAAAGAAGGATGCTGTAATTAAATGATAAAACAAACTAATAACATAAGTCTGACAATATTGATGCAAGTTCTGCAAATTTAGATGTTTTCTCATTTGAAAATCATTGAGCTGATTTTATTTTTCCAAGGAAGGTCTACAGCACTTTTAAAAATGGTCACATTAATCTATATCATGAAGTAATATATCCATTTATACAGTCATCCCTGAAAAACAGGAAAATAAAGAAATTTCAGCTATTTTATAAGCATTAGGTTTATATGATTTTGATTATATCAAGTATTAAGAAATTTATTTGTCTTTAGTGAAAAACATCTCTTTAATTATGGCCACTGAAATACATCCAAAAGTGAAGAACTATTTGTAAGACATCATGAGATATAAATTCCTAGTGTATTTTTATTCTGTACAAATTCTTTAAAGGGAACTGTTGTCACTGACATACTGTAGTATACTGAATTAATATGCTATTCTAAATACCTGTGAAGTAGAAACTCTTTAGACCTGTATGTCCAGTTTTGGCTAACTAGAGTTTTATTTTTAGCAGATGAAATTTACTGTGTCTGTAAACAAGAATGTGCCCCCCAAATGCTTCTCATTATTATCACGATGGGGTTTTATACCTACTTGAAGAGTAGGGCCTACTGAAAATGCATTACCACAATATGTGATTCAGTATTTCCATTGTGAATTCTGCTGGAGTCTTGAACGTTTAAATGACCCAGGCTTTGAGCTATCATCAGTGACTGTCTTAAAATTATACGAATCACCTCCTGTTGATGTCTCTTCTGATTATAAAGTGCCTAAAGTGATCAGCTCTTATCAGCACATTTAATTGCCAGACTTCTAAGACAGCCAAATAAATTCCATTCCTTCTATGTGTATGTCTGTACAACCACACCTATGCATAAATATCTATTCTTGCCCTCATTCCCACCCCTAAGGCTTTCAAGTAATTTTTAAATTAATTTTTAGTTAATTTTGCTATCCCACCAGTGCAAAAAGTAAAAACATTTAAATTAAAACTGCATCCACCACTGCCATATATCCCCTTCTAAGCCACAGTTACATTCAATTATTCACCCTTTGCATATCATATCTTATTCTTCTCTTAAACAACCAGTAGCATTAACCTTACTGGTTGTATATTCATGACTAATGCTGAACTGAAATGGTGTATACAGCATAAATTGTACATTAATTTACAATGTGCTTTTTTAATGTGAAAAAGGAACTTCAGTGCCAGCATTACTACAGACAATTTTCCGAATGATCTGCAAAAGTAACTACACTGGTTCATATACACCCACTGGTACTACTGTCCTTTCATTTAAATGATAATGCTAGTTACTAATGTTTTTAGTTGAATATGTTTGCATAATGACAATCCACAAAAATGAGTAACTTTGTAGCATTCACTATGTGTCTTGTACATACGCTTATCTGTCTCAATATAAGCGCCTTACTGGTTAATGAACACACAGCACACTCACATGTAGAACAGTCGTCTTAGAGATCAAGATTTTCAAAGCAGTCAAGTGGATTTAGACATGTAAGTTCCACTGAAGGAATGAAACAGGTACAAAACAATTTGTGGAATTGCTGAAGCATAGTACATCATTAATTCTGAGAACTAGGCAGTATCCTAGAAATGTGTTCAAGGTTAAACATAAGCAGTAAAGTAAATTTCTTACAGCTAGAGTAAATTTAAGGAACTCCCTTTTTTTCATTATATTTATAGCATTGAGGTTTGTTTCAATCTGCCATTTTTAATGACTGCAAAACCAATGTTGTATATTCACAACATTAGAGATGAAATCCTTCTCCAGGACAGCCAGTGGCAAAACGCTTGCTGAGTTTGATGGTGCCAGGGTTCTGTTGTTTCCCTTTTGCACTTTGCCCAAGCACATGCCCTGTCCTCCTCACCTCTTCTCTGAGGGATAGGTAGAAGGTCTCTAAGCATCCATGCTTGGCTCTACTTAGCTCTGCAGAACACTAAGAATCCCCCATCAATTCTCTTTCAGAAACCCAATCTGAGAGCAGTGAATCATCCTCTTTGGCAGCTCAATCAGTGAATAACAACCTGCCTCAGACAAGTCAACTGAAAGACTGGCAAAGCAAAGTTGGTATTCCTGTATCATACACAGCTCTTTCTTTGCCCAAGTATCCTTGCAGGCAGATCACTGCTCCAGGTTTGGTTTTAGTTAACTCAAGGGCATTCTCAGCTCCAATAAACTGCTCAGTCTGCTCCATCCCCCAGGAAGCTCCTCCTATCACCTCTCGAAGGATGCCTACTCACTGCCACCTCGAAGTCTGCTGGCATAAGCTGTAAGATCCTAATGCTGTAACATAGCTACACCTTGCCTGACTTCATCTACACCCTTTGCAACCACCTCCATGTGAAGCATGCTCAGTAGCATCCCTGAAAAAGGAACAGTGCTCCCTTCTCTCGCGGGAATCCTTCTGCCTGGGAGCACACAAATAAAACAAATACCATCCACTACAAGACTCAGTGTAGACCAGACTCGCATCCATACCTGCACCCTTACCTTTCCACAAACAATGCCAATGGCATCAATAAGAGGACTTGGGTACAAAATCCTTACATATTTCAAACACTTTAATGAGATTCATATATATGTCTACGCTTGCTAAACTGGATTTTTTGCTGAATAAACTACTGGTATTCAGGAAGCAAAATAAGGACCTATATGCTCAACAGCTTCTTAGTTGAAAATTACTTCCCGTTAAAAGTAAATCAGGCAACAACAGAATGTTATTAAATCTGCAAAGCTATGAACCATAAAATGCTGGAATTCAGGTCATCTGTGTCTGGCATGTCCATGCTATAATACAGCCTTTAACGACATGGTTGCCAAAGTCCTGAACTTTTCAATGAACTTTAAGGGGCTGTAGGATGCACATCAGTAGACGAAATATCCTGCAACACATGGTGTGAGTGAGGCAGAGAATGGCATAGGCAGAAGGATGGCTGCATAGTTAAGACAGCCGAATGCTTCCTTGGAGAACTGTATTTGATGTCTACCTCTGCTGAAAACTTAGTCATGCTAACCAAGTTGTCTGAAATTTTTCCTAGCCAGTCATTACTAGAGCATTCCCCATTTTAAAGGTATCTGACTTTGGGGTGAAAATGTGAATTTCCAGTACGTTGCCTGCCATATCCTGCCATGCTTTTCAAAGGTGTAGCTGAGTGCTGAATTCTAGCTGGTTGTGCTTTACAGTTATGCCTTACTATTGCCATAACACGTTTTTCTCATTTTTCTCTTTTTTTTCTTTTTCACTTTAAATTCAGTGCTACTGGTATTTCAAACTTGTATTCAACAAAAACACTTTAAAGGAAGTGTGCAATGTACAGAAAAATGGGAACTTTACTTCAAAGAGTTAATGTACAAATATGAGAAAAACAGGTTGGTTTGCAGAATTTATGGTTACCAAAATTTTGCCTTTCAAACAGGCTTTTCTTTGAGTGTGCTTAGTAGAATGATCGCTGTAAGGGTGTGATGAAACATTACCAACCAAACAGCCGTACCCTGATCTTGGCAAAACACTTATACTGTGGGAAGGTATGGCTAAAGTCTACCTGATACCTAGCAGTGCACAAACCACTGTTTGCTTTAACAGGAAAAAATTTAATCTATGCAAAAAAGAGCAGTACCAGAGCTATTCGGGCTCCACAAAGCATACGACAGGCATGCACTCAGCACAAGAATCAAGACCCCCACCAGAAGAAACAGTTCAGGTGATTATCTTCCAGAGAGAGAGCATGGGATTGCTCACCCATAACAAACTTGCTCAGAGAGCTCTTACAGTTGTTGGCTTTGTTTCTGCCCCGTTTCAGTAACTGATACGCATAAAGGTATACATATATGTATGCATATGAGTGAAGAGGCATGTTTATCTTTATGGTTCTGATTGAGTGGTAGCAACTAAATGGACGAGGGAGAGTAGGTCCGAACAGTGAAGGTTTATCAGCTTTGGCTAAGGACAGCCAGCATAGACCAAAGGTTTCTGAACCTTGGATAGAGAAAAAAGAAAGAAGAAATTAAGGATCTGTGAATGGATCTATTGGTGGTGGCTTCTAAGCTATGCAGCATTGGGAAATTTTACTTTGGGCAGGGGATGAAATGGAGTGACTGAATGTAAAAATTGTAAGACCTCTTGCAAACAACCATGAATAGTCAGTAGGAGGCAGTTTCTCAATAAAAGAGAAGTGGCTTAGAAAATACCAAAGAAAACTGAGAAGATATCCACAATGATAGTTCAGAGCCAACAGAATAACAGACTGGATGGCAAAACTGTATACAGATAAAGAGAGCATGAGGGAGGGAACTGGGTGTGCAGTCAGCTTTCACTAATTAGTGTTCCAGTTCCTCCTCTGAGTATCCAGGACCCTGCAAAGGGAAGTGGAGGCCAGAAATAAAGAAAGGAGCACAGCACATGTACTGCCAACTCTGCTATATTAGCAGCATCTGTAGTGAAACATCTTCTGAAATCAAGCCCACTAGTGCATATATCTGCTTTCTTCAGCTGAACATTTCTGAAAAGTTTATGACTGAGAAGAGGAAATTATTTATATATACTCTGGGTCCTATGCAATTAATAAAATGTCACCACATAGATTATATACACCAGGTGGCAAAATAATGTATAGCACTTAAAGTATGATGTCTCAAGCTGCTATTCAAAGGATGAGGTGAAGATTAAATGAAAATGACTGATTGTGGAAAGCAATTATGAAAAATCCTGAAACACTGCAATTTAAATATGAAATAGCGTGTTGTGTGTCTAGGCCTATAAAAATATAAAAAAATCTATGTCACAACTAGCAAAGAAAGTATCTGCTGAAGGGGCCTGCTTCTCTCCACTAAGTATAACCTTCTGTGCCTCAGTTGGATAAGTAAATTTCAAATATCTAAAGTAAGTTAAATGCCCATTCCTGCCCATAGGAACAACTGGTTATTGTGTGCTAGGAAAAAATATGCTAGTGTTTTGCCAACTGTCCTGAGAAAAGGAAGCCTATGTAACAGATCTGCACTGAGCTGAGGTGGAAAGATCAAGGCTTCTTGTGTAGACAAAAGGCAAACTTGGGGGAAGAACCCAACACAGCCGAGTGCTAGTTTTTCAGTTGTGATTCATTTCTGTCTTTCTCATCTTATGAGAGAGTAAAAGAAGTATCTACTGCACCACAGCCTTACCCCTACCAATGCAGAACTATTTTCTAGCCTTTTGTCCAGCCTGGCCTGACAATGCCTGCAGCCGTTGGAGGGCATTTCCCTGCTACCATACAAACTCTTCCACAGAATCTACAACATGCATTGCTGGCCATAAATGCTCTCTTTCTTAATTTTATCCCATTAGTCTTAGTCATACTTGCTTGTACCATATAATGCACACGCTGCTCTACCTTATCCTAGTTTTCTGTCCTCTCTACTCACTCCTTTAAAATACTTAGCATTTGCTAACAACCAGGCATGTTTGTTTTCTGAGTCTAAGTATTGTACTGTCTTCTTTTTGCCCTCATGTTACAAAAGAATTTGTTAAAAACTTTTCAGCTGAGGAAAATTCATTCTCTGGTACCATCTGGTACTTTCACTCTGTTAAAGGAATGAAAGCCAAGAAGCAACTACAAAAACCGATCGCCGTATCCAGTCTGCTTAATTGCTAGCTGGCTGCATGGCTCTGGTTTGGACCTCTTCAGTTAGTTCTCCTTAAAACAACATCCAAGCACGGCTCCCTCTGTTCTGTACAATCCTCTAACATCACAAAAGTCTCTGCACCCTTGAATAACCTCACTCACCCTGGTATCAAACCTGAGAGCATGCAATGTATGATCTCAGCATCAGACCATAAAACTATCGTTCTGGTGAGCTGCAACACAACCCTCACGTTATTTTGGATACTCAGAACTGAAAAAACCACAGAGAAATAATTGTGCCTGAAGGACACAGGGATGCCACAGGGACCCAGAAGACACAAAGGGCCAAGCACTGTGTAAAGTGGGCATGATCGATCCGTTTTTGAGAAGGAACTATGAAAGGCCACAGTCCATGTCAGATGGCCTCTGGGTCAGGTATCCATCCTGATCCTCTTTAGCTAGAAAAATAAAGATAACAAGTCTATAAAAGGGAATGCACACTCTTATTGTGACAGTTCAGTTTTGTTCGTTGTCTGAAAGCTCTGAGACAAGAACATAAAATGTTTGTTTTGTTTTTTTTTTTATGGAAGAATTAAAATAACAGACAGAACAGACCTCAAACTGCAAAACACTCACCCTGAATACCAAACTAAATCTCAGGTTAGAACTCAAAGTACATCTATGCCAAAGAAGGGTTGCAAACATGTGCTATTAGTTCACATACATGAAGCACGAAGAAGCTTAGTGTCCTTCCTCCACATGCCACATCGATAGCTTTCCTCTTCACTCCTGTCAGGCCTCGAAGACCCTCTTTTCAAAGGTCTGAGGCAAGCATAGGAAAGAAAGGGAATCCTAGGAAGGATAAGCAAAATTGTGAGGCATTGCAGCCTTCAACTTGTTAAAACGCATAGGTCAGCCGAAGATGCTTCTCTCCAGCTGGCACTTTAAGAATTCACAAAGCGTAAAGGATGTAGAATTTGACATGACAGGGCAAATACTTCTCCGTATACAACTGCATTTATGCCAATGAAATCACTCATATAAAAACGTGATTCTCAAAGGTCTAGGTACTTTCTACTGATTTCAGTAGGATTTAATAAATGCGAAATACTTATGAAAATTCAGTATGCATGCTTGTTGAAGTGGGACTTAATTTTGCTTTAAATCTGCACATCAAAAATATATAATATAGATTATTATGGCCTACTGGAGAAAGAGGAGGTAAAGACTTTGGCTTTAGAGATTCAGACCCAAAGAATTGGCACACCTGAAACAGGAAAGTAAACACCCTACACTGATGCAGTCTGTAGAGTGATGGGCAACACCAGAATCAGATCCTCAGCTGCCCTCTGGCAATGCTCATCTCTTTCTACTGGCTCTGTGCCACTGTGATCCTACCACCGGCATCTGCTAAGGGCTTAAAGACACATGAGACCAATCAGGACCACATTGACTCTCAAAAGAATTAGAATTAGTGTTCAGAATATCAAGAATACAATAAGAAAAGGCAAAGATGTTTTCTCATAGATTTTTTTGTGAGATATATTTATGAATAATTGAAAGTAACAATTTTAATCTGAATATGAAATAGCCACTTTAAAATTTCAGAATTTAGTAACAGCTGTTTGTTTAAATACCTACTAGCTCAGACTCATCCCACTTATTCTTAGGAACTTCACTGAGGTGCTGAGAAGGCCACAAAGTTTATGTAGTCTTCTCGTGACAATGAAGTAATACAATGAGAGAGGCATCCCCAACACGTGAATTATCTTCAGTTTCATGATGGGAATCACCCTCTCCACTGACTACTGAGGAACCCAAAGGATTAGAGACCCCAACAGTAACAAAAAAATATCACAAAGTGATTTCTTTTTAAAGTTTCAAAAATCTAAAAAGAATATCTATAAAGAACAATCTAATAACCTACAGAGCTGTAGTACATGATGTTCTTTGCAGTCCTAGTGAAAAAGAGACCTTTCTTTGAGAAACGCGAGAAGTATGGAAAATATTTGGGGGGAAACCAACTCACACAAAGAAAAAAAATATCCCTGCTAGTTTTATTCTAAGACTCTGCAGTCTTCCACTTTGCTCAGGTTTGTCATCCAAGTTATAGCTCTAAAGAAAGTCATGCTGCTGCTACTGCTGCTTCCAACACTTTGATTGCTGTAATTGTGCTAAACACAAAAAAGCTACATGACAATTTAAATACCTGTTTTCAGTTTGATGGGATTTGAAACACTGGACATATTTAACCCCAGAAATAAATTTTTCTAAAGGAAACTCAGCTGAACTTTAATTTTAGTGGCGTTACTGAACAGTTTCTATAATCCACTGACACTGATGTGCCCCAAAATTTCTAAGTGCAAATTATGAGTACAAGCTGCACTGAAGTCCATTGCTGAAAAGAATGCTAGAAAAATGGTCCACTCTGTTCAGATCACAGCAAAAAGACTAAGGGTAAAAAAAAAAAAAACAAAACACATAGCTGAAGGAGTCTTTTAAAAATATTGTAACAACTTGCATCTTTTGATCATGGGAGATTTTTAGCTTATTAATTTGACCATGGTGTTGAAAGAACTGAATGTCACTACTTAATGCCATTTATCGGTGAACTGTACAGGCCTGTGTGAAAGAGGGTCAAGATTTATAAAAATTCCTTACGCAAAACTTATTACTTGTGGAGCAGAAAGTTTTTCTGGGGCCTCGTTTGAAAATCAGGAGATACACAAAAAGTTCCACTTTCAGCTTGTCCAAAAATAAGGGGAAGTTCAGAGATCTTGACTGATTATTAGTGTCAGCCAAGGCTTCCGTAACTCTGACATACAAAGATTTTTGAAAACCTACTGCCTCAGACACATTCCAAATACTTGTTCCTAAATCTCCCAAGGAGATGCCAAGGGCCTGATGTGACCATGTTTTCTGCTGCAGCAGGCCCTCCTTTAATAAAGAATACTGCCAAGGAAAACCACTACCCTTTTATAAGCTTAATCATAGTTTAACATCTATCCGTTTTGTCTGTGTGATGGGATTGTGATACTTTAAATCTGCAGGAAAATTACATGTTCAAGCTGAGGAAGGCATGTTCATGAAATCTATTTGTTCAAATGCAAAACAGTGAAATCAATAACGTTTTATTTCTTTTTTCTTTAGTTTTTGTGGTTAGATGATTGCTACAAACTGTGGCTAGTACTTTAGTTTGATTGTAATGAACAAGAACAGACAGTTCAGCAAGTAAATGAAAACTATGGAGAAGAAACTATGAACATAAAAGAACTATGTCTCTAACTCACTGTTAACATATTGTGCTTTGGTATAATGATTATAAAGGAAAATAAGGCAGGCAGGCAAGAAAGAGGGGCGGGGGGGAGAGAGGGACGAAGGGAAGGGATTGGGAAGGAAGGAAGGAAGGAAGGAGAGAGGGAAGGAGGGAAGGAGGGAAGGAAAGGAGGGAGGGAAGAAGAGAAGGAAAGTAGGGAGGGAGGTTGCAGACTGAAAATATGCATGCAGTTCTGCACCCCCTTGAAATTACTTTTCTTTTAGATGCATGTATACAACAGCAGAGAAATAGAAGCATAAACAAAATTACAATAGGAATCTAATAATCATTAAGTTAATTAATGTTTGTTAATGCCAGAATGTTACCTATGGGAGATTTGAAAGTTGTCTTACATATGACAGATTTGTCACCAAATACACTAATCTCTTGGTGTTTATGGTCCTCAGACACTCATGTCTGCCCTCCTCTTGTTACTGATTGCATGTTACAACAGCTTGTGATCCTCTCATTGTCAAGTTTTGTTGTTTCAAATTCTTTGTTTCACTGAAAAGGAGCATCCATCTCAAAATTACAATCAATAATCTTTGCACTGTTTTTTGTAATTTCATAGAATCATAGAATCATTAAGGTTGGAAAAGACCCTTAAGATCATCGAGTCCAATCGTTAACCTAGCACTGCCAAGTCCACCATGTCCTCAAGCACCACGTCTACCCTTCTTTTAAATACCTCCAGCGATGGAGACTATTTCTGAGTAATCTCAGGAAAATCAGCAAACTAATTCCTCAACTGCAATCAATTAAAATGCTACATAGTTACTTTATGTAACTTGTTCCTACAAGGTATTCTGGAGGCCAAAACAATAAATGGGTTCAAAAAAAGGCTAGACATATTGATAGGTGATAAATCCATCAATGGATACTAAATATAATGGCCTAAATTTAACATCCACTTGAGAAAGTCCCCAAATGAATGTTTGCTGGAGTCCGAGATAGAGAACGAGGGCATAAATGGATATCCAGAAGCTCAGAGAAGGATGATCTATATATGCTTGTTTCAGGTACTGGCCAGTTTTGGAGACACGGCAAATGCATTGTTTGCTAGTTTTATGCATTCGCTGATATTTACATCATGGGGCTTACTATTTTTCCAGTCCCTTTTAGTAAAAAAATGGTGAATTTAAGCACACAAAAAATGTATATGGGCAAAATATGTTTGGTTCTCCAGTTTTATGGGATTATCTTTCTAATTCATATCAGAAAAAGATAGTGGTTCTCAACATTGCAGCAGCAGCTCGTTTACATTAGAGTTGCTCTGTCCCCTCCTTTCTCCAGTTAAACAGACTGTAATCATTTCAGCTGTCTGAATTCATGACTTCTTTTAATAAGATAAACTGAAGTGAACACCAGTTTACGTTACCGGATGAGACAGTGAGCTGAGGTGTCCCAGGAGTAAACTCACTGCCTCTTCAGTTGCCATTGTTACTGTGGTTAAAGCCCCTGAAGAAAGGAGGCAAGCAGCCAGCAGAGGATGGTAACAGCTTTACCTTCCTCATCTGAAATGGCATAAAGCTGAAACTGAGCACACATTTAACGACAGCTCATTTTGTGAATCCCCAACCAGAGTCCAAGAGTCAGTCAGATGTTGGAGTTTCTAACCCTTTACTCCATTCACCATACTTCACCATTTCTTCCCATACCCTATGTACAAGTGGAAAATACTGGAAGTCTCTTTTTTTTTTTTTCTTTTCATAATGCACAGGATTTACTATCTTCCCATATACAACTGAGGATAGGAAGGTTGGATGGGGCTGGACTTTATTTGTGCACATTCTGTTGCCAACATGTTTAGTTTCCCTGCAGTCTTCCATTCCACGTCACTTTTTTTCACCATTTTCACCTCACCAAAACTAACAGCTTGCTTTTACATTTACACTATGCATATTCTGCTCCTGAGTCTCCTCAGTAAAACTAATACGTTTGTTTTTCAGCCCTGTTTCAGTGCCAAGTACATCACTGAACTATCCAAGCTTCTGTTAACGGATGCAATTTCTAGCCTTTCTAAATGAGAACAGGGCATAGAAAAAAAGAAGTAGATTTCTTTTTTTAATGACAGCCTCAGAAATTTAGGATTTGGAATCAATTTAATCTGCTTCTGAATAAACTCATATAATATACTCAAATAATAAACTCATTCAAATCAAAACTTAATTTCAACTGAAGATTTTTCTTTCACTGGAAGAGAGGATTTCAGTTAATTGGAAGAAATGCATTATATATGTTTTTAATTTAATGAAAGCCACTGTCGGTAAAAAGAGAATAGGACTGAGTAGGCATACCTTTTGCTTGATTCCAAAGTTACACTAAAGGGCAAATTAGTATATAAATAGACTACCAGACTTTTCTGGTTCACCAATACTTACTTCCCATGAAAGAGAAGAGGAGAAAACCCACTTGTACTCTCTTCTGTTACTCCTGCAGTGAAAATCCCTAAATACTGTTTTATATCATTTCTCTCTCTCTCATTCAATATATCCATTATGAAACCGCTAAAACACTCAATTCCTGCTTCTCTGGCCATGTCTCCTTCACCCTCTTTGTTTTCTGTCTTTCGATTATTACTTTTGATCTTTTTGTCTCTCCTTCAAGGTTCTCTAAAATTTTGTTATTGTGCAGAATTCTGTAACACATTCTGATAATAATATGTAGCATGAAGGACTTTCAGCTTTTTTTTGAGGCAAAAAGACAGGATTAAATTTTTGACATTAATAGTAGGTTCAAGAGCACTGTAATCATAATAATGTCACTTGCTTGCTCAGATCGTAGCTTTGTGACCTTCTATTTCTTCCCTAGATGGAGCACATATGATTAAAAGTGAATGCAGTATTTTTAATCTGTTGAAGATTTTATATCAGAGTATGAGTGCACATACAATTTGTGAGTAGGTGACCACTTCCATTTATGTTAACACATCACACACAGTGTTCCCAAGCTTATTCTAAACATCATTCCATCTCCATCTGTGTTTCATTTCTGCTGGACATATGACCCCAAAATATTAGCATGAACAGGGAATTGCTGTCTGGCTCATTGTTCCCCACAGGAACCACAGTTCCAGGCTTTCTCTGTTCATTACAAAACTAATTATTGAGAAGACTGAAGCTCTCATTACTTGGTGTTAGTAATACCAACCATGGGTTCACAGAAGACATGCGAGTTAAAACTTTCCAGTTCAGCTTTAAACCAGTATGCATATTTTACAAGTCTTTGTGAACAGTAAGACAAAGAGAAGGAAGGAGTGATAAAAACATCAACAACCTCTAAAATTAACAGGAAAGGAATAATAAGAAACACAGTGTGCCTTTAACATGGGATTAAAAGGGTAAATACATGCTCAAAGAGTTTTTTAAAGAACTTTTTCTGGAAACTGGTGCTCAGTTTTTCTTTATTTGTGAACTGAGAGCTTCCTACTGGGCTCGTAGGAGTAAATCACGGTAGGCAGGAAGTTCTAACGCACTACAATGTGTTAAAGTAATATCAACAACAGCAAAATAATGTGGCAATGTGGGAGCCTCAGCATGCATTCATGCCAAATGGTTCATGTTGAAATGGAAAACACAAAGATTATTTTTCAGTGACAGAAGAAAATCAATATTTAAAATCAATGCCAGTCATGGGGAACAGTGAGAATAAGTAACAAAAGACCACAAAGCACCTTTGGGAACACTCAGAAGAAAAATGCAATAAATATAAAACCATTATACCGAAATAAAAGCCTCTTTGCCCCACATTAGGCTAGATTTGCAAGTCAAAATCAGAAACCATACTGATACTGATTTGTCATGTTGCCACTTCCAGCCACTTCTACAAAACTAAAGAAAACCTAGTTAGGTGTCTGAGTTAAAGTTCTTCAGAAACATCAGACTAATGCCCATCTTTCTTGCCTGTCTCTCATGGTTTAGTCTTATAACTTTTAACTACTATGCTGCTGTATACAAGAGCCCCTTGCAGATCCCAGATCCACATGCACATGCTGGTTCTGTTCTGCCCATATGTCATAGGTTCAGTGGAAAGGCAGGTGGGCTCTCAGGAGAGACAAGAGGGGGTACCCTGGCAAGCACAGCTTGCCACAGCTCACCTGCCCAGCATTTTAGACGCACCAAGGCACACTACTCACTAGATGGGATTCCTAAACTCCTTTGTAATCCGCTCTTTGCAGATCAGCTGTGACGGAAGTGTAAAGACACAGTTAGCCTGCTTATTTGTTTTACCTAATTCAGCAGTTTGATACGACACGTTTGTGCGAGACAAAGGAAGTTACAAAGGCTCTGCACAGAGCCTATATGGTATCTCTTGCTGAATAATTGTTTGCTCAGGAATAACACCAGACCTGCATTGCTCCACGTGCCATTGCAATGTTCTACCTAGGGTAGCAAGGCTTGCCAGGCTGAAACCCCTGAACTGGTCTGTGGGAGTAAGCATGGTTGTACAAAGGTCAAACTAGTAAAACCCAACAGATCCATCTAGTCCATGGGAAGTGTCTTCCAAAACCTGTATTAGAGAGGTTTTTATGTTACACACCACACACAAACCACATTATTCTTTCCTCTATCATTCCCTGCTTTAGAGAGCTGGATGTACCTATTTGCCAACTTAGCACAAGCCCATCTTACTGGAGTGCCTCTCAAGTAGTTAGTAGGTTTAAACACCACAGTAGCCAAATCTAGGAGGGATACACTTTTCCACCATAAGGAATGTGAACTAAAGCAAAGATACCTATTAAGTAGTTTTCTTAAGGTCTACAGGAAATTTGTGCTTGGCCAATAAACTGAACCCAGATCTCCAGAGTCCCTCTCCATTCCCTTAGCTGCTAAGCTATTTCCTCTCCTGATGCACAGTATAGTTTGTTGAGGAAGTAAATTCTAAATAACTCAATACACCAAATAAGTGGAGTTTCACCAAAGCACAGACCCAGACCCACGTAATTGTTGAAACAGAACTTTTAATAATGTTCCCTTTCGTATTTGGAGTAGTAACAGTTACAGAGCCCAGAGAGGAATTAACAAAACCAAACTTATTGTAAATTTAATTAAAACGATACAGGGCAATAGAGAGTCTTCGCTACCTTTTTCTAAGAACTCCATCCTTCACAGGATATTGAATGACAATATACTTAGCTAATAAAGGTCAGAAGAATGCATATTAATTGAATGTGTCCTAACGGCAGGATATATATTCTCCAACTTGATTAACTCTTTCCTAGATTCAGATTTATGCACCATGTTCCTCCTAAGGAACAAAACCCACCCAAACCCTTAGAAAATAACTACCACATCTCTCACTAGGGACTAAATGCATAAAGAATGCCTTTAATATATTGCAAAGGCTTTAAATAAATTAATTTTTTAGGAAGTCTATTTTATTTTTACTTTGGATTGATAGAACTGAAACAATAATGCACGGTGAGATGAATAAGGGTGTGTGTTTATCAAGATTTTGCTTTCTTTGGGCTGTTTTTTAGTCTATATTTAATAAGAATAAAGCCTATTTTGGGCACTATCCTAATAAAATACTATTTTAATGCATTGCTTTCCTTTGGATTGCTTTCCTTGGATTGACATCCAGCAAGGTCATAGATTACTGGAAACCCTGCAGATGTTGGGGTTTGAAGGGATAAAGAATGAAAAGAAAACTGCTAGTTGAGTTGCAATTATAAGAAGTTGCAGCACCCACTGATGCATGAGGTTTATGTTTCCTGGAATACAATTTACTGTCTGTTCACATGATTCCGTAAAAGGGGCAAGAATGCAATACTACGGACAAAAGCAGACCAGGTAAGTCAGATGCTATCTTAACTTTCATCTGGAGGAGTTTTCATTGTGAGTTCAGCTACATTTTATCCACATACCTAAGACACCACAAATGATGTTCCTGTTGCTGTCAAAATCAAGAATTAAATTTGGGAATTATCAGTTAAGACATATGCTATAATTAAATATATGGCAGTGGTTTGACAAAACAGAGATTTGAGAATGAACAGCTTGTGGAGGGGGATGAAAGGTGCTTGCCAGCTTAGTGTTCAGCAATGTACATGCTGCCAACAAGTATGTGTATTGTAGTTTACGCATTAAAACAAACATAACCAAAACTGCCAGCAAACATCATGCTATCAGATTGCGATAGAAGATTTTGCTTTCTGCTCTGAAGCAAGTTTGTTTCATCCAGAAGTGACATTATTTAACTTGCAAATAAAAATTTGAGCTGCTGTACGATGTGCTGTAATAAAAAGGGATTTATAAAAACATTACTTATCTTAGTCTGGATTTATATAAACAACGAGGATAGAGTTTTACAAACTCGCCTATATCCAAGCGAGAATATTAAATCTGGAAGTTTCAAACACTGCATGGTTTCCTACGTACGTGCCTCTTCCCCCTTCTTCTCTGAGCCTATTTTCAAGATGGAACAAGAGAAATGAGGTACCTCTGTGTTTATTATGATTAGTCATGCTTCTTGGCATATGTTATTGTATTTTGCAGTTAATAAGCAAGCACTTTTGCTGTGAATAACATAGGAATGGAATCAGTTTGTATATAAAGTCTGAAAGATAAAGGATGATTACTTACATTATTTTATATTTAAAAAATGCAAAATCTTTCTCTCATGAGCACACAAAACAGAGCCTTTATAAGGAATGCATTTTTCTAATCTTCTCCCTTTGGGTGTGGTATATCTGTTTTTGTTGATCTGTGATTTTCAAGAACAAGCCCACACTGCAGAAAGCAATGGATTTAAAGAAATTTATGACTAAAACTACTGTAGCTATCTCTCACCACAGTCTCCTTGTGCTAACATTTGAGTGGTGCTGGTTACACACACAGTTTTATTAAAAAGCAATGTCATACCTGTAGACACGCAGGAGCTCTGCCCTGGGGTTTATTCACATCAACAGCCACAAGCTGCCAACCTCCAGCAGCATCTTCATGAAACATCTTGAAAAGGAAAATTATTGTCAGAAACATTTTACGTGCCAATAAATACAAGTGAAATCTAATACATTGCCCTTAAGGACCTGCATACATTTTGGTGATAGCTAGTTTAAAGTAAGAGGGAAATGGTTCTTACTGCTACAGAAAGAAAAGCAACATGGTCTTTTTCCAGCATTCATAGATTCTGAATTTTACTCAGATAACGTCAAACACAATGTGTCTCTATTAGTCCTAATGTAGAAACCTATTCATTTAATCTCTGATCAGTATTATTAGACAGTGGTACCCGTTCAGAATAAATTCCTTACAAAGGTAAGCTTATCTTGAGGAAACGCAAATACATTGTGACCAAAAAATAAGTTTCATGGTGCATTTGGAAATAATAGACAACCTCGTCTTTTTTACTGGCAAAATTATTTTACTCCAAGGATCAGACTTTATTTTTGTTGCACTGATGCATACCAAGAGTAGCCGTACAGTCGTTCTGTACTGTTACCCAGAGCTTATAATTTCTGCAGACAGCTGAATATATACTGCTGATATCCAGGCTCTAATGATGTCAATGGAAAAGGCTCTCTTGACTACAGTGGTATTCACATTTGACCAATAACCTCTGGAAGTATAGGTGTAGGCATTCTGGCTTTTCTTTTTTTTTTCCTCAGAAATTAGGACATAAAAAGATGCAGACTGCTGGACATAAGGAACAGTGAGAAACCATGTCTGGAAGTGATTAACACTGTCCTTGAAAATGTCCTTGAAAGAAAATTAATGGCTCTAGCATTTTGAATTGCCAGCTGAGAGTCTGCATATACTATGTAATGAAGTGTGGCAAAGTTCCCACCTCACTCCCACCTTTTCCTTGACACTCAGCACCCAAACAAGTCACCTCAAGAACACAGCCACAGCAGCGTGGTTGAAGCTTAAAAGCCATCCTGAGAGAAGTGCTCATTAGACTGGGGACAGTGTCACACAAATATGGTTGTAATGCTGCTGAGTCCTTATGTAGCATCTCTGCACCATGAAGAGTTGACAACTGAGATCAGCACTGAGTTACTTCCCTTTGTACCATGCTTTAATGTGCAGTGCTAAAGTGCTTTACAAGAACCTCCTTTTATCCTTCTCCAGAGACCCCCTTCCTTGACTTTGACTCTCGGACACTCATTTTCTTTTCTATAGGACTAAGTTTTGGGACCAGTTTAATGATTTATGAAGTGGGTAAATGAAGCAAGATACTGTTGCTTTTTCTCAAGGTTATTTCATGCACAAAACAAGCAAGGTTTTTAACTTTCATCTCATGCTTTGAACAAGAAACGCTGCAAGAAATTTTCTGCCCTTCTTAATACAGAAAAAGATAAATTGTTTTTGTAGTTCGGTAAGCTGGACTCCCTTTATGTCCCATTATGCCTGTGACTCAAGGAACAAAGTAACCGTTCGCTTGTCTGCAGCCAACACAGTATTTTTATTTTGCATGATGCAATTTATATTCAACATGTTCATATTCTTTGACATGATGACATTATTTTGGGAATTTATTTTATCCTTGAAATTCCTTAATGTTGGCTGCTTCTTGAGTTTCCCTACATCGATCTCTGTTTTAGCTTCTAGTTCAGAGTATGTCAGTTAATCCTATATGGCTCAGGAATTAGTCCCATCAGAGATGAAACGAACATTATGCTCCTCAGGCTAAGTATGTGTCATGTGTAAAAAGTCCTTTTTTTTGTTAGATTTTAAATTGATATCACCAAGTCTGCTTTGACAAAGACATATATAGAGTAGAAATTATTGCCACAAAGTCTATTTGAGGCGAAAAACATAGCAGAAGGCAGAAAATGACTAGATTTACCTATGGATAAAAGGAATATCCAAAGGAATATCAGAAAATATTTAATAAATAATTTTGAAACACTTACATCCTCTGGCTTAAGAAAATAAATAATCTCTAGCTACAGAGGTTAGAAAAATTTTCCTCATGGGTGTGTTTCTCAGATCTGTCTTCCTAAGGGCTTTTTGCAGGCAGTCGGTACCGGTCCCTCTTACAGACAGCAAACTGCACTAGCCTGGAAAAGCCTGGCCTTTTGTACATTCAGGATACATAATATGATTGTTACAATAATGAATGTGAGAATTTAAATCTCAACCCGTTAGCCCTTGTTTTTCAGACCGGATCTTTCACACTACCCAGCCCACACATAGCACCCTTCCTATCATGGCTTCTTCCTACCCATTATCTCATATTCAGGGCCTCACTTTCTGTGGCTACCTCAAATATTAGCATAGCTCTTTCATTGCCTCAGCACCTCATTCCTCCTTGGTCTCAACATGCCCTTCTCAGTTCCAGGACCAGCTTCCCCAGACACTTCAGCTACCCTCTGACCTCTCCCAGCTACAGCTTGCAATTTCAGCTCTTCTTCCCTAGCACAGAAAGTGATATTCAATAGCAAACCTCATTCCAAACCCACCAACAAAATGATAAAAAAGCATTATCCTACGTCATTAAAAGAAAATAAAAACTTAGAAATAACATACCCAGCCACATAGAGAATCATACTACAGTCTTCTCTAGTATTCTTTTTTAAGAAAGCCTAGTTGGAAAACGTACCCTAGAATTTAATTTTATATGAAAATTCATATATCAACTTTAAAATGTATGTAGTAACATGCAAAGTCAAATAAATGAGATAAAATAATAATTAACAGGCATTTTTGGCTTATTATTCTTACATAAACTAAACCCAAACGAGTCCCCACAGAATCTCAGTATCTCCAGTGCTTCACCTGGGTGGTGGCAGTTGAAGTAGTACTGCTCCTGGACCCCCACATCTGCTGGAACTGCACTCTAATTTCTGCAAACGTTTCAATGATGACTGCGATGAAAACATTCTGAAGAAAGAACAAGAAAAAATGGCTGACACAAAGCTCCGCAAGCAGAAAAGAGAAGAAATTCATTCTAATATGATCTACAGTTCAGACAGGTTTAAAAGAGCACATTTTTCAGTACCTTAACAAGCCAGGCCAGAAAGAAAATTAAGGTGATGAAATAGAAATATGAACGCCACCGGGGAAAGCTGTCGATTGCTCGGTACATAAGGAACACCCAGCCTTCCTGAGAAGCAGCTTCGTAAACAGTAAATATGCTTGTGCCTGTCAGAGGAAAAATGAAAATGTTTGGCATTAAGCCTCCCTGAAAGTTTTCAATATCAGCAAACAATAATCTTTTTTCTAGTTTATTTTCCTTTTCTCTAAAGGGTATCAATCAGCTCTCTTTTCCTCTCTTCAAAGAGAAGTTTTTCAGGTGCATTTCCACATTTCTTCCTTTGGCAATTGAATGTGAATTGCTTTTGTACTAGACTGGACTCCCTTTTCTTCCTGAACACACATGCATAATCCCTTAGATGGGGTATACTGGCAGTATGCAAATGTCTCCAAAGGCAGAATTGGTCCCATCATGTGACTTCAGCAGCATCCGTGAGAAAAGGCATATTGAATTAAAACTGTCAGGATCAACATTCAGTAGGTGCAAGAAATCACTGTTAATATTAGCAACACTGAGTAAGCAGCAATAAGAGAAGGTGCCTGACACTAGCCAGCACAGTTAAGTGTCTACAACAAGCTACTGAACAGTTTTGAAATTCAGGCAGGTAGCCAGGGTAGCTGCATTAACATACATGTGTTGCCTTAAAAAGCATTAAAGCATTTTTAAAAGTTGAACTTCCTATATCACTCTGCGGGGGGAGGGAGGAGATAAAAGAAAAGTTATGAGGGGTTTATGTTTGCAGAAACCATTTTTGAATAAAAGCTACGGAGTTACTCATTTTAAACTTAAGATCCAAACTCATCCCAATGTCTGAGGGATAATATGCTCCAGCCAGCTCCCCCTTCCTCCTTATCTCTGCAATGAAAGCTTCAAAATACAGACTGTGGTTAGGGCTCGTACGGCATTCTTGTTTGAAGTAATTTTTTGTTCTGAGAAGGAATACAATTAAACTGTGAAATCTCACAAACTGCTGTGAAATTGTGGAATTGTCCTACAGCCACCTGCTAGTTCCGCTCCACTACTGCTTCGTTTCATGAAGTATCTTGGATAAAAGAGAGGGAGCGTGAGGAGTACTGCCCTTAACAAAACATAGCAGCTGCTAGCAACATACAGATAGTAAGCATGAACCAGCCGACTATCTGATCCTGTTCCCAGAGAAAGGAGGGGTTCTAGTCAGAAATTCCTGAGTCCAGGAGTTTCCCAAAAAAATCACATCAGCCTATAAGGAGCTCTGCGCTGTTATTCTCCCACTGAATTTGCAGCTTCTACATCCTTTTGTCTGCTACCACAGGTGGGATGAACCTGGAGGTGGTTTTGCCTTAGGGAGTCCCTTTTGCAGATAAATCTTCACTGATAAGAGGAGACAGGGATGAATGGAATTTTTTTGTATAAACTCACTCGTTTGATATGTAGGTGTTGAATGGTTAACACGGTCATGGTGGGTAGGCAAAAATGTTAATCCTTTCTGTTAATTTTTCTGATTATTGGATTCCTTCCTACTTACCGCATATGGTTCTCAGGCCCAAGGGACAGAAATAAAAACAAAAGGAAAGAAAAAGCATTCAAGCATAGATAGCAAACCCCTTTCTGTTTCTTCAGAAAAGAGTGGTCTCTATCAATACTGAAATATTCATCAGTGATTACTTCATGGGTATTTTGCATTTCAAAAATTCATAAAGTAATGGTTAATTATCTAATATTATACTGTTGCTGAACTGATTAAATTATTGAACAAAACAGTGCTGTTGAGGACAGGCAGAGATTAAGAAAAAAAAGGAATCTATTAAAAGTTGCTGGCTAGGAAACTGTAATTACTCATTACCAATGGGAAAGTCACAGTGAAGATTAGTAAAATAGAGGGGATGTCATGCAAAGTATTTATAACACATACACTGGGCCATCTGCCACAGTAAAGCAATACTGTGAATGGACAAAAATGCACAATTAACCCAATTAAAATATGTGTTCATCTGTGGCACTAAAGTAAAAATATGGCTCGTATATAACTGGTATAGGTGTTCTTAAGGCTATTAGAAAGCAATCACCACTAAGAATATACATTCTTACTTAACATATGTGACTAGAAAGTAATAAAGCTTTTGGTACTGATGCCAGGAACCATGCTGTTAACTACCTCTGTAAATATAGTTTCAACTGGATACAGAATAAAGGCATGACAGTAAGGGATCCAACACCATGAAATGTTTTGTTTTCAAAAATAAGAGTAATTCTTAGTTAACATCTGCCTTACTGCATGTGTTTGCTCTTCTAAAAGTTACATTTGAAGATAATCAGCAACTGATTCTATTCTTTCTGAGTATTTCTTTAATATCTGACTATATCTTCCTAAAGCCAACCTGTAGGTTATTGAAAAGACTCCTTTCATAGCAGAATGCCCTGTTTTTCTCACCATGTTCAAATCCATATGAAGGGAGAGAGAGCATCAAAATTTTAAGTGATGGTAGGATACATCACAAAAAAACAGACATGGTGATGTTGCAGCGTATGAAACCTAACTTATCCCCCTCAGATCAAATGGCAAAATTCTCCTTTCCCACAGGTGTCAGTATTCTGTCTAACAGTCACATAATGTCTTCTACTAGTTCAGAGAGCTTAAGTCCTGACCACATAGTGCTGGAGTCCCATGGTTAAGGCACATGAGAGCATATAGGACCTTGTGTAAATCAAGCAGGAATATGGGTGGCAGGGGGAACGAGGGCTTGAACATCTGCAGAGCCTGACTATTCAGATACACAACAGGCCCCATTTGCTTCAAAATGTAGTCATTTCTTGTCAATGTCCTGAACGTTTAGGTCAAGATTCATGCAGTTTAACCACAGGCATCAGCGAGACATTTCAGTCATGAAAAAGCTTTGAACCATGAAGAGGGTTAAACACATGACTATAATGACATTACTCATCAGTTTAGGCATGTTGGCATGGGTAACTTGCTGAATTTGGGACTAGGATTTCGACATCTGCATCTACAATATTGTTAAATCTTAGTAAATAAAAATATCTAGAAAATATTTATGATAATGTTCCTATTTGTTTCAGTAGATGGCTAAACCTTGGTGGCAAGAAAGATTGAAGTCAATCTTAGGAGGACCTTTCTGATGACAACAGAAGTAAAATAAAGGAATATACTTTGAAATTTTTTTGTTTCAATGCTTTTGTTTGAACTTGTCTAATAAAGTCCACGTTTTGATGTTACAATAAAATAATTCCTTTAACCACGCTGATGGTTAATCAAAGCAATGAAGGAAAACATTTCTCAATGCATAGATTAAAACTAAATAAATCAATATCATAATCTGTATCAGTCTCAAAAGACTGCTTTTATGTAACCAGTAAACACTTCTACCTTTGGAAATGTTTTCCAACTGCATGTGGTCATTATCAAAAACAAAAGAAAAAAAAGTCCAGAAAATGAAAGATTTCATGAAGTATGGGAAAAAAGATTGATTCTTGCTCAACTTATGCAATATTTTCACTTGCCTCATACCTTATAGAAGAAAAGACAGCAATCAGAGACAAACTGTGTCCCTACTAATAATGCATGTTTACGTATATGGGCATTCAGCACTGAAATGCAGGGGGCTTATGCCTTCTTCAATACATATGTTTCTTTCAGATCTACCAGCTGGGAGCATTTGCCTGAAGGGGCATGGAAGAAGTAGCTGCTTTAACACCCAAATAGTTGTAATGGTGTTGTCTACTGGTTTCCCTGCCATTCCAGGAAGCAGGGTCACCTGGCGCTTCCATGCTATACAAATGAACAGAGTAGCAGGGAGAAAAGAATTGAAAGAGCCAGAGCACATAGGTGATGATTTTCCATAGGGGAGTGAAGAAACTTATCCTGCCAAAACCCTATCTTCTAAATATTTAAAGAATATAGAAGGTATTTATTTAAAAAAAGGACTCATAGTTGACAGAAGAGAACAACAGTATCACTATGCAGGGATGCTATTTTACATAGTGTGTTTTATATTAATGCATTTTGTAAACGCACAGGATTTTCTGCATGTTTCTGTGCCTCTGTCACACCACCATGTTCTGTGACATCAGCTCTTGCTATCATCTGCTCATTCTCTGAATGGACATCATGAAAAATGGAGTGCACTGAATAATGCTGTAACTTTATAACTGCAGAATTAAAGGAGCAAAGCTAAAAGGTCACATGGAAAATTCATTAAATCTGGAAACAGAACTCTTTCCTCCTAACTCTATGTTACATTCTTGCTTCTAGAGTCAAAATCCCATATTACTAGGGGATGCACAATGTTGTGGTGGTGTCTTTTATTGATATCTTTGTGCTATGTGGTTTGTAGCTATTCCAAGTGAGAAACAAAAAATGAAAACTAAGCTGAGGTATGCCATTAACCCCCAGCATTTTTTGCATGTGTAATCTATGTTTATTGACTACCTTGGTTTACCACATCAGGGTTCTCTCAGTTTTCTTGTGCCTGCTGTGAAGCTGCTGAGAAAGAAAACTTACAGGAGGACCACTTTATGTGAAAAAAAAAAAAAAACATGATAAAAGTTTGATTTTGTATTTTTTTCTTTTTAATCAGGGATTACTCAGGCAAGTAAAAATGCATGCATTGTTATTAAAAGCTTCTAACACTACCTATACCCACCCATAAAATGTCTCAGATGCCAATCAGTAACAAGCTCCTTTTCTTTACTTTACAGTAGCCACTAGATGGGGATCGTGCACCTCGGGCACAGCTGGAACATCAGGCAGCGGAGGAGCTACCACCCCGGGGAGCGCAGGCTGCTAACCTCCCGGCGCGCTGGCAAAAGGATTGATTTTTCTATTTCCCGGCAAAACTAAGCAGCCTCCTAGCAGGTGCTGCTGTCTAATTTAACTCTATTTGTTGTGCTGAACACTGAAAGGTAGCCTTCCTTAAGATGGCTTTGTGAATGTTATGTCCGTAAAGAAACGATCTCTCACCTACGCTATAGAAATGTTATCATCAACCCTGTTTCTGTCCCTGCTCACTTTCACTGATAAAATACTGAAGCTGAATGTTCCTGCAAGGCATGGATATTCCCACTGACCAGTCAGCTTTTAATTTATGTCTTATCTTTCAGTATCAAGGTATTTGTAAAACATTGCGTGCAGTCAGGATTTTCCAGCTGTCTTACACTATTGCTTTGGTGAAACTAGAAGGGAATGAAAATTACCCAGAAATGCAAGGATAAAGTTGTTAGCACTTCTGGGAAGCAGCTGGTAGATAGGACTGAAATCAACAAAAAGATCAAATCCTGAACAGCTTCATGGGGTTTCTTGCTTGTCTCCAAGTGAGCGATCCAGTCTATTTTACTCTCCCAAACCAACTCATATCAGCCAGTTTGCCAGCCAGCAGAAATGCGGAGGAAAAGAAAAACGAAACATGCCAATGCTCTGTTCCTCCTTTGAAGCCTCAAACCCCAGTGTCATTTCCCTGTGACTGAGCTGTGGAAAAGATGGCAAAACAGAAACTGTGCAGAGCACTGATTTACAACAGCAGAAAAAACACACTGCCAGTCTGAACGCAGTATTTTTACCTTTGCAATTGCAGTGACCTCAAACATACAGTAGTGATGTGTTACTGACTCTTCATTTAAAAAATGTTTCCTTATGAGAAGATGAAGCTTTTACATATGAGAAGAGACTATACAGAGACTGTATGCATAAAACCACCAACAGGGAGATAAAGAACATATTGCAAATGTGCTAGGATCAATGCAATTTGTTCTACAGCCTTAGTAATGGAAAGATGGAAACTCAGCCAACTTTCAGCAAAAATTTGATGGACTTACTTGCGCTGTTTGCAAGTATTTTAGAAATTTGTTTTACTATTCAGAAGTGTTAGCTTACTAATATGAATGTGGCAATGTTGACATATGTATTGACTGCACAGGGTAAATAGGAGCATGGCAGTGCATGCTTAATTAAACCATTAGTGTCTTACATGTGACAGTGCTTGTGCTCCCTGATGTAATATTTTATGCTTTACAAAGAGAAACCTGTTTTACATTTGTGAACAAGTCCATGGTGTAAACAGGGACAACTATTCTTCAAAATGACTTTAGGTGTGCATGTTTATGGATATTTAGCCAACTAGCATTTATATTTGCTTTTCTTTAATACTTTTTTGATTAAAATGTTCCTCAGCTATATGTTCACAAATAACCTAGCAAATAGGGATCCAAAATGTCAGCAGAGCTCATAAGCTGGCTTTATGTGCATAAATACTGTCTGCTTTTTCCTTTTTGCAATTACACAGCTGTAGTGCTAATATACACTCTCTCTTATAATCACTGCTTTTTTTGTGTGTGGCAGCTTGACAAAGTTTACTGGCAGTTGATGAGAATCAAGGAAATGCTGAGCTGTGAATTGTTCACACCTCGCACACTACTACCTGGAAGCTCTGCAGCACAGTCAACAACTCCCACCTCTCCTTCTCCCTCGAGAGTCTTTTTAAGGATGCAACTTTTCTCGGATCCCTGGGCTCCCATCCTCAACATTACGGGCACAGCTTCAGGCTGAAGCCTGGAAGTAGGACACTGCCATAGCTGTGCTTTTCCCTATCAGGGAATCAAACTGTAATAATGCTCACTTCTCAGATCTAGAAACCAAGAATACAGAAATCCCTTGGCCCTGGTTTTAAGAGTGATAAATGCTGTGAAGATGTGCCTGCCACCACCTCAGTCTTTCCAATGAAATGCTTCTGATTTGAAGTACAGTTACAATAAATTACTGCTACAGTACATGTTATGACAAAACTGTGTAGCAAAAAAACATTAAACAGAAGAAACTCTATAATTTATATTAGCTTATTCCTTTTAAAATAAGCCATCTTTTTATAGGACTGTTTCTTCTTCTTTTGAAATACATTATGCAGGTACACGCCTTTAAAACCATACAGTAAAAGTGACAGTCCAGAAACCAAGCATTCAGAAATTCACACAAATTTTTACATTTAAAATTTAATGAACACTTTAAGGGTTATCATATTAAACAGACAAATTTAAGGCATGTTCTCAGTACTGACACTATGTATTTGGATTGTCATTCAGCCATATATTAAACATTGGGAATGACTATTAAAATCAAGGTAGTGACGGATCCCTTTCTTAGAGAGAAAACAAAGTATGCAAATCTTCCTTGACACAAGGCATGTAAATTCAGCACTGACTTTCATACACTGTCAGTCAAAACTATTCACTTGTTGCATCAACTTTTTTTCCCAATAGTTACAGACAGAGCAATCTAATTCATTTTAAGTGCAGTCACGAAACTGCAGAGCTAGCATGCATCATGGCATCAACTAATTTGCTTAATTAACAACAAACATATCTGCTTTGTAAGAAGAAAGAAGTATTCAAGAATGAAACCACAGAATATATTGACATAGTAACATGTCTGTACCTAGAGTGACCATGATGATACTTTACCCAGAAGCAGAGTTAAATAAGAAGCATGACTGTAAGTTTTACCATGAGAGATCATTTAATCAAGACTTGAGTCTGGTCAACTAGTAGCAACTGTCTCTAAAGCATGAAAATGTGCACAGGCAGAAAAAATGCACTAAAAGAAAAGATGTAGCAGCTAGTGAGAACATGCATTAGTGACTCAGCTGAACAGAAGAATAACTGGGGGACCTGGAGATGCACAGAGCCCCTAAAATTGTGTGCATATTTGGGAAATACGGATTACAAGAGATTGCCTGACCTAAATGGAGCATTTCCCATGTGATATTTATATCAGCAAGAACTAAACAATCAGAGAAGTTCAAGACAAAAAACCTTACAGGAAAAAACAGGCTGGCACAGTCTGTAAAGAAAAAAATATCATGTCCAGAAAGCGCTACAGAAGAACTTGCAAGTGATTTTCAAACCTACTGCAGCATATTTTATTTGACCTCCACAACAATGCGTTTCCTTATTTCCAGTTGCAGTGAAACCCCTTCATCCTAAACTTTCAAACAGTCCAATCAATCAGCAATTAAAAAAACCCAACAGCACAAATATTTAACAAAGGAAAGAACCTCAGAGCCTCTTCGCCCCCAGCAGAGGTTTAAGGGACAGAAAAGGATCAAAGAGAGCTTGAAATTCACTCTACAAGAATCCATGCTGGTGACTGTGTGTGGGGAGTTATTGGCCTTTCTGATGATGAGTTACAGCAGGCTAGGTATGCAGGTAGACAGGAAGGTATTCAAGGAGGAAAATTCCACAGTGTACCATTTCAATAGCTTATGAAGGCTGTATTTATTTCTTTACCGTAGGGTAGGAGAAACAACAGTTTAAGGGAACCTAGACAACCAAAGCTGCTGCTCTGCCCTAAAGGTCCATTTTGGTGTCATTCAGTTCCTTTGGGCATCACTTGTGAATTGTATGCACTTCCCTGAGGATGTACTCTCTCCCTTAAAATGAAGAGATCAGCCCCTTCCTCTTGCATGGATAACATTTCAAAAGCATTTGCACGAAATTTTTTCCCTCCTGCAACCAGTGGTAAAACTGCTGTCATCTTAAATAAGGTGTTTTTAAAAATCCCTCCCCAAAGCATCCTAATTTAATTTGCCCCAGCTATACGGTATGTCTGAACAAGCCTTCATTCTTTTCTGTATAAAAGTTTCATCTAAGGACATCAGTAGAAAATCCCAACTAGCAAGACCTGCTGACCAGAAATAAGACAGCAGCAGCACTTAGCTCAAAACATTTCTGTAAGAAAAAAAACCAGACAGTAAAGCTTGCAAAGAAACCTGAAAGCCAAAGAGACATTATAAAACAGATAGATGTTAGAAATCTCATTAGCCTCCACACATCTGAATAGCAGGAGCAAATATACAGTGCCAAATGCATCTTAAGAGACTACTCTAACTGAGGAGACAAAATCTTCCTTTCCTAACTAGGAGAAAGGAGCCCTATGATTGACGGTTACAAGAAAACCCAAACGATGTTCACTCAATGACCTGTTTAGCTATTAATGGGTTAAGTACTCCCCGGTATCTGTTATGTGACGCTATAATTAAAATAATTTACCTACTTTGTTGATGTGAGAGAGAGGTTTGCCCACTAGCCTAATATGTGCAGAAAGGGAGCAGGAGGAGACAGGGAGAAATGTTTTAGCGTGCTGATAGCACACTAAACCCCACAGCACCTTTGTGAGGTAAGTATATTGTTAATTCCATTTCAGAGATGGCTGTATTAAGTTACAGACACTAAGACCTTCCTCAGACAGTAACAGAACCAATGTCTAAGGTGGGACTATATCTTAAAGATTTCTGATTTTAAAAGAGGGATTAGAGTATTCAAATTTTTGTTCTTTAGCTGGATGTCAAAACAGAAAGAACTGATGTTTTTGATGAAAAACATACATGGATGTCAGCAAGAGTAGACAACAACTTTTTTTCCTCTCCTTCAGAAAGTGAAAGGTTGAGTTGAAAAGAAAACCAATTCTTGCAACATCTGACTTCTTTTATTCTTGACTGACTTAAAGGAAGTGTTTGCGTGACCAGAGATCTACTGGTTATCAAAAGAATTCTTGGAAGACTAGCACTAATAGACTAAGCAGCTGGCAGGTTTATTTGGCGATGAAAATCAAAACCTTTGGCAAGCAAAGCTGTATAAGCTGCCAGGTATTTTTGGGGAGAGGAACGTTCAAAGTTTTAATACACTCTGTTTAAACCTTGTTTTCAATATTATCTCCTTCTGCAGAAATCCTTTCTGATCTTTATGCACTACTGAAAACAGTTCCACACACCAGTAACAGAAATTTCCTGGATTTCTCACTGTCAAATCAATGATTTTTTTTTCTCAGATATGCCCTCTTTCTTTTTTCTCAGCATCAAGTTTACCTGCGAAGATGTTTATTCTTTGTGTAGGTATGTGTCAACTCTGTGCTTTGACTCAAAGCTGCTTTAATTTCTTATAGACCTATGATATTTAACATATTTTTCTTCAAAGCTTTTTGCTAAAGTGGAAAATGTGGCATTTCTTACTGAGCCACATGAACATGTGGTTTGAAAAAAAAGGACTGTGTATGAAAAAAAAAAAAAAGTTTTGGCATTGCTTAGTGAAGCAGTTTCCCAAGAAACACAGATCAGACCTACTCCCAGTAATTTTTTATCAAAAGATGAGCTAAACAGACCTCATTTTCCATGTGAAAATAATTTTCAGTTGGTGAAATGAAATCAGAGCTTCTAGATCTGAAGGCGCAAACAAGTGACATGCATAAATTCAGGCATGACTTTCTGCATGCCATTTACTTCACAGTGACTAGCTCTTTGCCTACTCTTCACCTTAAAAAAGACCTTTAGAAGTCTAAGTACTCCCTTCACTGAAGTCAAAGGCACCACTGATTACCTACTCAGGAATAAAAGCGTACATAAGGACAGCTACTGCTGGACATTATAAGCACATCTTGTTATGCTCAGTAATGTGTCTGCAGGTCCTACCATGGATTGGGTAGAATTTTACATTGTTACATTATGTCCCTATATTTTTCAGAACAGGAAACAAATCCTGATTCTAACTTGGAATCTCTGCCAGCACATTTATGTAATATTTTGGAAGAGAAAACTAGGTTCACAATTTTTAAATCGCACTGCCCAAAGTCAGGCATGTGTGCTGATGTTCAGATAGCTGGATATAGTCTGATTCCTTGAGATGCTGAGAGAGACAAGTTCAAAATTTTCAGTCCTGGCCTGAATGCTAGTGCTTGAAGCCAAAGGGAATTTTATCATTCCTTTAGTAGAAACAGAGTTAGATTTATGGTTCTGAGATTTTACCACATAAATCCCCGCAAAATATAAAAGACGTTGGGAAAACAGTATATTTGATCAATATGTTGTTTTCAAAACACTTACTAAATTGCCTGCCACATTAAAAATAAAGCTAGAGATTGATACTAGAAGATGTTCTCAAGAGAAGAAAGCACAACTGTTTCCAGACCCATTCATTTTACAGCATCTGGGAGATGGGCTTCCTAAATGAAGACAAATGCAACAGAGAATCTCAAAAAATGTCTGCTTCCAAAACTGACCGTGAGGCAGATCTGTGGTGCCCTGGCATTAAAACTCTTTCCAGTGACTTTCCTAAGGAGCCTGTAAAAGTACCAACTAAATGCTTTTAGCAGGATTCACGTGCTGAGGTCAGAAATAACTGAGATAGAGGGGAAACAACTGCTAGCAGGCAATAACAAGCACTGGAATAACTGAAAGGACTGTAGAATTTGTCTCCTCGGAGCTCTTTCAGAATACATCAGGTAAGCACCTACAAGGAATGATGTAGGTAGAGGTCACTCAATCTGGGAGTGGCCAGGCAATGAGCTCAACCTTCAAATAGATATCCTTTTGAAGCTCATACTAGTTTTCTCCAATTTTACAGCATTAAAGAATTCTGTAAAGCCAGTACAGCGTCTTATCCTTATTAGTTACAAAAAGAATGATATTAACATGCATAAAGTAATCTGTGTTTATTTAGGCTGCACATAAACACTACCTTTCCCAAATGCTGCACTACAAAGAAACAGAGTTCAAAGTGCAAAAAACACCTTGCATGAGGGTTCTGCCTGGAAAACTGTTGTACAAGTGGTGGTGCAGAGCCAAGTTCCACTGCTTCTGAACCGGCTAAATCATATTCTTCAGCAAAAAGCCCTTTTTTCTTTTTCTTCCATAAAGGAAGCATTCCTGAATCATAGGTTGTAGATCTAACTTCTGTAAAGTACGAGACGTAAAGTAACACTGTGAATAAATAAAATGTCACTCAGGACATGATTTGATCATAAACTAACTCTGTCTGTAAGGCTCTGAATACTATGTTAAAAGCACCACAGCCCCATGACACGAAGTACTGATTTACTACAAGCTGACTCTGCCCCTTAAAAAATACCCTTTTTTTGAGGGCTCACTTTGTACTGAAAGACTGCACACTGCAACTTGTATTGTCTGTCTGCACCCTAACTTGTGCCACAGTAGGTATTGTCTGCTCTCCTACCTCCAGCATAAAGTTGGCCCAAAGGTGTTAAGCAGGCATAATTTCAGTATTGTGTGCCTCCCTCAGTGACTCCGACAGTAACACATTCAAGTACCCTGCCTCATCCTGAGCAATCTCTACTGTGGGTCTTAACACATGTCAAACCACAGCCTGAGCCTATTGCAAAGCAGCACTTCTGCAAGCACTTAAGTAGTCAAATACTGTAGCTCCTGTTCCCTGATGTTATCTTTCCATGGATGTGCCTGTACCAAGCGTAGCTCCCTCCAACCCATACACACCTTTAGTACTATTCCAAATACACTCTCATCCTCAACATCTTCCACAGGCTGGCATTCCCTTGTGCCATACATACTGGGTTATAAAATCACATCCCTGGTGGGCTGTGACACCAGGGATGTGACACACTGCTCACAGGAACTTTGGACTGAAAAATCTCACATTTTTGGGTTATGTTTTGGGGCCACAGGGGTGACTCATGGGGTCCAGTGGAGATCAAACCCAACCACTGTACCTACAGATACACAACCATTCTGCTCTAGAAGGGACCAGGCTTGAGCAGTGTGAACACAAGTCAATACCAATGACAAGCAGATGATTTTATTAGTGCAAATCCCACCTCTGACTCAATTCCATAGTTCACACATGCTTTCACAGTATATGGCTCAGCAGCACTACGCATCAGAAAGATACACGGCCAAATATCTACGTGCAAATACAGCCTCTGGTAGTAGGAAGTTCCCAAGTCCAGGTTGCCAAAACATGGAAAATACAGAGGGTAAATATCACCAAGCACTTGTCTCTGCCATAAAGACAGACAAAAGGTAATACTGGCATTGAAACAAGTGGCCATGAACATGAGGGAGGCTGATTTTAGGTGTTTTCTAATCATCAGAGAAATGAAGTCCTGAAAGAGTTTTTCATCTTGTTTTGCCTCTTCCATTCCTAAGTTTTCTAAGTTGGGACTTCATACGTTTATGAACAGTGGATATGGCACAGTTCCCTATGGCCACAAGAAGGAGCGGACAAGAGCATCACCGAGGTTCCTTCCAGCTGAAAAACAAGGTTTCATCAGTAACTGTGATAGTACAGGCCCCAAACAAAACCGTACCTCGTCCAACAGAGTCCAGTTGTTTCAAATAACACAGGCTTAATCTTCAAGTAGCAAACAGTACAAAAATGTTAATTATTTCATTTCCATTGGCTTCCTGACAGAGGAAATTTCTAAGAATGCTTCTAACAAAGTTATGCAGGAAGGATTAACACTGCTCTGTTCTGCAAGTTCTCAGCAATGGGGCTGATTTAATAAAGTACTGCACAACAGCTGGGGAAGGGCATTCTTTGGTACAGAGTCTGGTTTTGTTACAAAATATCTGTTTACTCTGAACTGCATTGAAATTCTCCAGTGAAAACTCTTCCTAAGTTGCACCTTCCCCATTGTGCCTGAGGACACTGGACACAGCTGCAATCCTGCATCTGTCTGTGGTTGTGAACTGGATACAAAACTAACGCTATCCCCACACTTTGGTTAAAAATGTTCACTACAGCAGCCTGAACCACTTGAACACTCTAAAAACTGCTGTCAGTGTAGTGGGTCAAATCTATTGATGACTCTAAGATTTAACTGAAATGAAGGACTGCTTAAGGACCAGAAGGAACTAAACACGCATTTAGGGGAAAAAAAAAAAAAAAAAAAAAAAAAAAGTCGTCATAGCTCTTGGAGATAGCAAGAGTCTGCAGATCCATGGAAGCACTTGTGTCAGGGATTTCATAGCACTTCTAAAGAATGAATGAAATTAGAAAGCCTCTGGGGGAAGACAAGCTGATGGAGACTAGTTAGTTTGGTATAACATACAGCATCATATCTGACAAATTTGGCAAAATATTTGAGAAGAGAATAGACAGAAAACAGATAGGTGTGAAGCAACTAACACAGTCTATTTTGATTAGGTTTAAGACACTTGTGAAACTACTGTAGAGAGCAGGTTAGCCACAGTTTGAGTAAGTGCACAGTGAAAGCAGCATTCTTCACTGGATAAAACGACCAGGTAAAAGACTGCAAAGACTAATCTGATTGTGAAATAACCATTCAGACATCTATTAAATTAATCCTACAAGCTTCTCAGAGCAACTATTCAAAACCAGTATTCTCCCCTGATACTCCCAACTCTCTTCAGAATTTCTCTGTAGTGCCCCAGTCCCTACAGTCAATATCCATAGCTATTCCCAGGGCATTTACCACCTTGATAGGTGAACGTCACTGAAATACTTATCTGTGGCTATGGTATAATAATGGTAGAATGCTGACTTTTTAAATGGCTTTTGCAGTATGCAATTTCCATTCACTCCCACTACTCCTCCATGAATCACCATTATTGCTCCATAGCTCTGCATCAGATACCGAGGACAAAAAGAAAATATCCAGGTAATGGCAGAATTATGATTCTACATGAAATGTAAAAAATGAAAATAGGAAAAAGAAAACACAGATAGAGTTTGTTCTGGAGAAGAGGATTAAATAGCAATACAACTGAAGTTTTTTGTTTGAGAGATGATGACAGACATATTTAATTAATTGTCACTTAACCTCAGAATTCTAAGTAAAATGCCTAAAAACAGTGGATGAAAAACAAATGTAAGAAAAATATTCACATGTAGAATACAGCAAATTTGGCTAATACAGAAGGATATGTAAGTAGTACACATACCAGTATAAAACCCAGGCAAAATCTGCCACAGGCAGGTAATTAGAAGAAAATAATACCACAGTTTATCAGAAGAGACATACAGAAGTCCTGTTGTGACTAATCTATTTTATTTGAATTTGTCAGCCCCTGGGTAATTTCTGTCAAGATGAATCAGCTATGTATAGAGTAAGCTCCTCGAGAAATAGAACGGATTTCTGAAGTTTTTATCTCATACATGTTACCACAGAGCATCTGTGCTCTATGAACAGTTAGATGTCCCTGTCCCACTGGTGACTGATGAGGTCTTCTGACAGAAAATTTGCTAACTGTTTTCACTTCTTTTGAATTTTATGCAATAAATAATTTTAATTCTTTCAGTATCATTAATTAAAAAAGTGCATAGCTTAGCTGGAAACAGGAGCCCAAAGTCACCTAATCTCATTGTAGCTGTTTAAATTAAGTGCCAAAATTGGGAGTTCAGTTCATGCAATCTTCTTCACAGTGGAAAGAAAAAGGTGATGCTGTTGTGTGGTTTACTCCTTTTCAGATGTGAACTGAGACGTTTAACTTGAGGGTTCATGCTAATTACCAATCTTAGGAGGCATAAACTGTGGTCAAAATCTCTTACTGAAATGAGGCAAAGTGCTGATCATAATGGTACTCTCTACTGCAAGGTGACAGTATGTGCTGTTTTTGGCTGGGGTAGAGTTAATTTTCTTCATAGCAACTAGTATGGGGCTCTGTTTTGGATTTGTGCTGGAAACAGTGTTGATAATACAGGAGTGTTTTACTTATTGCTGAGCAGTGCTTACACAGAGTCAAGGCCTTTTCTGCTTCTCACACCACCCCACCAGCGAGTAGGCTGGGGGTGCACAAGAAGTCAGGAGGGGACACAGCCGGGACAGCTGACCCCAGCTGACCAAAGGGATATTCCATACCGTATGATGTCATGCTCAGCATATAAACTTGGGAGAAGAAAAAGGAAGGGAAGGATATTTGGAGTTATGGCATTTTGCCATCCCAAGTAACAGTTACGCATGATGCAGCCCTGCTTCCCTGCAGATGGCTGAATACCTCCCTGCTGACGGGAAGCAGTGAATTAATTCCTTGTTTTGCTTTGCTTGCATGTGCGGCTTTTGCTTTGCCTACTAAACTGTCTTTATCTTAACCCACGAGTTTTCTCAGTTTTACTCTTCCGATTCTCTACTCCCTCCCACAGTAGTAGAGATTTGTTGGAAAAGTAGAGGAAAATGTTCTAAAGGAGTTTTTGGATGAGAGTGGAAAATGCTGACTGCAGTATGGGAGAAGATGTATCTTGACACTTCCCAAGATGACCAGTCACACTTTCCCTGGAGATGGAATAGCATGTCTTCAAAAAGTCTTAAATTCTGCTAAGTATTAAGGAGAACCTCCAAAGCAGCTTGTACCATTAAAAAGTCTGTCCACTGAAAATATCTGTAGAGATTTTAGGAAAGTTAGCAATTATTTGCATATTGAAACAATTCATAGAACAAAAATGCCCCTGAGGCAAAAAAAATCGAGATGTATTTCTTAACATTGTGTCCTAAGGACAGAAAAATACAGAAGTGGTACCTATTTGTTAGATGTGCTAAAAGTTTATTCAGATTACCCACTGGATACTGCAAGATCTATCTTACAGGTTGATCACAACTAAAATTTATGATTAGAGTAAAGGATACATAAGGTATTTAATGAAAGATTAACACTTTTGGTCTTTCAAGTCATTTCTAGTCTTTCTCAGTTGCTATGAGAAAGGCAGTAACTGGAAGTGAGTGGTCTTAAAGTTTTTTGAAGAAGTATTTCAGTAGTTCACAGGGGATCCAAAATATTACACTATTCTTTCATCTTGTAACCTTGGTCTTTTCCAATACCACTCAGTGCGTACTAGATATTGTGTAAGAATTTCTTCACATGGCAATGTCAGGACATTGACGCTGGAGCAGAATATAGTAACTACTGAAAGTCCCGAAGAACAGTAGGGAAAAGAAACTTAGGGAAAGAAACATTCAATATTTAAATATTTGAGTAACAGAGTAATCAAGTGAGACTGTGCACTATTTAATGAAGAAGGAGTATGCCATTACACATTTGCCACAGGGTACTGCAAGGGTAGCAGCATGTATGAAGTCAGTTACCACAAATGAGCTGATGTGCTGGAGAGTCACACCTAAGCTTCTGCTCTGCGTGTGCTACCCCCTCTAGAGTGACCATCTGTGATCTAGATTTTCTGGAATAGCATTATTCCCCCTTATTCCCCAGCAGAAGTGGGAAAGCCAAGCTGCAAGCTGGCCCTGTGTTATCAAATCAAAGGTCTTAAATCAAAGCTGATTTGGTAAGCTGCTCTAATTACAGTAACAGAGGGCATGTTGCATGACTATTGTAGATTGTATTTGTAGTGGGTGGTTTTGCTCATTTCCACCAACTTCATGAAAATGCTGTTTAGGATAAAATAATCAAATCTCAGGAGGCAAGGTAAGAACAATGTGTCCCATACATTATGCAAGTGTTGAAGGTCAAAGCCTGTAAACCGGTCACATACTGAAGCTCTTGTCTGAAAGTGAAAATCTTCCACTGTGAAAACAATTACCTCTATTACCCAGTAACCGCAGCTTTCGTTATGCAGAGCTATATTGTCTTAATGGCACTGACTGATAATTAAACCGATAGGATCTAATTTTCTTCCTAGGGAATGACAGGTTTCTAATTGCCTAACTTCATACTTTGCCTATTGGCTAAGAGTTTCCTGCTCCTTAGCGTGGCTGAAATTAGTCACGCCTTTTGTTTCAGGGCTGTTCACACTACTGTCACACCTTTAACTCCTCTTTCTATTTTTTCACATTGTTCTCTGTTCCTTGTCAGACTGCGAGTTGTTGAGTTGCTATCCACACAAGTAGTTATTGTCTTTGACATAAGCCTTTCGTCAGTTCTCATGCAGAGTGCAAACTGGTGGGCTGGGAGGTTGTTTTTGCTTGAAGCAGCTATTCCTATTTATTTTCTTAGTAAATCCTCACTAAGGAGATGGTCTTAATGTGCATTTGTTTCCCTCTGACCATGGCATTCCTAGCACGCATGCGTCCCCTGACTGCTTTACTTACCCTCTCAAAGTTATCTGACCCTTTGGTTAGCATTCTGCATTAGAGGAAAAGAAATGTCACTGTAGATGATAGACCTGAGTGTTTTAACTCACGCTTCCCATAGGAATTATAAGTAAACAGTAGCAGCAGTACAAAAGCAAATTTCCTCCTTTGCCTTCACAGAGCGTGTATCATCCCAAAGTCACGCTGTGAGGCCTTGCTATGCTGGAGCAGGGGCAGCAGAAAGTAAGCATAAGAAGGTCATCTGTGGAAATAGTACTTACACTACATTTAACTTACAATCTGCAGCAGCGGGTGCTGACACACTGCAGACTCTCTGGGGGGTGCAGTACAAAGGCTGCCCTCTGCTAAGGGTGCCTTCTGGGAGCCTGGGCCCTGCAGAGCCAGTTGCAATGTCTCCAGCATCACATTCCCCAGCAAGCTCCATTCCAGAGCTCCTCAAACCCTTATGTTGGAGCAAATAAGCCCTCTTAAGACGCAAAGCAGTAGGCAGCAAGGGGCGGGGGTATTTCAGTGGTTCAGTAAGAAGCCAACAGCTGTGCTGATGCCAGCGAGCTCTACTGAATTTTCAATTTTTTTCATTATTACGCTTGTGATCTACTAATCACAGGGGAAAACTTACTTACATAGAATTTAAGACGATGCTACTTGAGATAAATTAAGAAACAGTACATGAAGTTATATGCCAATAAGGGATTTATATGTCTGAGGTGATATAGCTTACAGTAGAAAAAAGCGTAACAAGATGCAATTAAAGCTTGCATTTGACCTGCCTCAACTTTTGTTTTCTTATACCCTTCAATTAAGACAGCCTTTCTGCCACACTTCGCTCTTCCATCTCTTCAGCTTATGATCAGTGACAGTTTATGGGCCTTTTACTTAACATCAGCAAATACGATTTTATTTTTTTAACATTGCTAGCTCTATCATGCAAGTACTTATCAGAAGGTATATTAGAAGGAAAACTTCAGAATACTTGCTTTCAAAATGAAATCTAACCAAAACATATTGGTTCAGAGTGCAAACCATTCTTTCTGCGTTCCCAGGCGCGGATGGGCATGAAAGAGAGATAAGAGGGAGCGCACAGCACGGATGTCAGACAGGCCATTAAATTCTGTGCAGCATACTATGACACGAGTGATATATCAAACTATATATAGCAGAAAAAGATGGCCACCAGGAAAGATCCACAATTACAAACAAAACTGAGAACAAAAGAAAAAATAAAGCTTTCTGTTTTTGTTTTATTCCCTTATAGATCCAAATATTTAGTTGATTAAACTTAACACGGAACACCCTGAAATGGCAGGGGAAAGTATGTTTCACTGAATTCTGTCAGCAGCAGTAAAGTTTTCTTTGACTGTCAGTACAAGACAACTGTACTAATCTATTCACATTAGTTTCACCTGATTGCCTGGTTTAATGCAAGACTCAATTACTTTGGGATTAACACAGCAATAAATTAAAATTCTGGAGGGCTTCTCAAATTACTCCAAGTTTCCAAAACTCTACAACTTCCCACATACCATTTGTTAGTGTAACTGAGCTAATTCAATGGACATTATTTGTGCAATTTTTTTGTGTCTCTAAACCATTGCTTAAAAAAAAAGAAAAAGCCTTAATTAACTAGGCAACTAAAACAGCCTCACTGAGAAAAGTGGGAAGCACACAGAAACATCAAATAGCTAAGGGAGTTAACTGGAGTGTCCTGCTATTTTTTTTTTTAATTCAGGCCATTTATTCAGTTGCTGAAAATCAGAAGCATTGTCTTAGTATCCTCTTTTGAAAATCTGTGGGTTTAGGTATCTCTGTGTTACTTTTCCAATGCAGAAATACAAAGAGCTCGCTGTGACCATCAGTGATAGCCAATATTTACATCTCAGTCATGCCCTTGGACCCATATAGTACAACCAGTTTAAGCAATTGGTGTGTGCTGTGGAGTGCCAGGATGCTGGTGCCTCAGCCGTGGGGAAGGGAGACTGGAGCTGCCTTCTGGTCTACTTATCGGGGTTTCTTCTCCCACAGAAACCAAGCAGGAATAAAGAAGTAGCGATGAAGTTATCTCTCTGGTATAAGTTCATGACACAGCCAGGGTATACAAAACCAGGACCTCAGAGATGCATGTCTGCCAGTCGAGATATAGCCTTGAAATGAAGCCCATCGGCTGTCCACTGAAAATTCAGGGCCTTACATAATGTATTTAAGACACAGTTGTTTCTAATCTGCCGACAATTTCTCATGAAAGGTTCTTTGCTGATACATTCTCCAGTAAAACTTAATCTACATCACCCACACAACAATGATACAACAGATGTGACTCCCTTCAGCAATAGTGAGAATTCAGAGAGCTTGAAGAGACTGAAAATTTTCAAGAAACATGTTCCCTGCTAGAGTCTGATCATTTTGGCATCGTGTTCCCTGCAATCCAAATGACCTGTTTTCTCCTTTCCACATACATCCACAATCTGTGCAAACTCACTAACACTGCCTTATGTTAGAGAACCTCCATTTTAAAATGACTCTGCTTGTTTAGGTGGAATTGTCATATTAAGGAACAAAACTGAAATAACCTGAAGATGCCTGGCAAACTACACTTCTTCAGTGGAAGGCTCATCAAGACCTCAGGTTTGAAAGGCACGTTCAGTCCTTCTATAGCAGTAATGATTTTGCCACGTGCCACAGAATTTTTGCTAAACTGAGTTAATTGTCCCTCACCCTAAAACCACTATCACCCCCAAACTGTATGATAACTGCCATATCTCATGTCTATCAGTAAGAAACAGTGAATCACATGTATTTGACTGCTTTTTATAAACCTTACTGCATAACTTTTAGGTAAGAAAAACTGTATTTTCACAGTATAATGTACAGGGATATTCACTTACATATATAGTTAATAGAGGGTTATAAACCCTGTCCTGTCAGGCTGCAGGAACAAGTGATTTACAAAGGATAAACAGTCTATTTATGATCAAAGGAAGTCAGTAAATAAGAGCCAATCACTCAGTGTCTGCTCAGGAGAAAACTCCATACTGAGGATATTAGCATTTCTAAAACCAGTCAGCTGCTAGCCAGTCATCCTGGGAAATCGCTTAAAAATTGGTATTGTGATTGTGAAGTTTATGAACCCTCGAATAAACTTAAACCTAAATAGAGAAAACAGGTATAATGAGGACAGGACTGTCTCCAAATCAAGAAATAATTTTGCAGAAGCAACAAGCAAGGATGAACTTCTTTGAGCCCACCTAATGAAGCAGCACAAATGTTCCGACAGCGTTGTATCTGAACAAGACACAGACACCTCCTTTTGGAGCTGAGCTCAAGTACATGTAGCAATAAACCATAAGCATTCATTTAAGGGGGAGAAGTGACAAGCATAAAGGTGGGATATCCTTGCCAAGTCGTAGGAACAATGGACCACCACCACACAACACCACAGCCATGGAAGCTACAGATCTGCTGATCTACTTGGAAAATTATGTGGCTAATTTTAAAGTTCTTGCTAATATTTCCTATTCAAAAGGCACAGGAATAGGATCAAAATATAAAGTTTACTTTGTAGAATGTGGAGATAGGTCAAGGGAAAAAACTTACTGATGTCTGTTGTCTGCAAGGTGTTGATTTACCAGACTCTGCTTTACTGTGCAATGCAAGATATGCACGTCCCATGGACATTGCCAAGGCTAGAAATATTTGTGCCATATAAGCACATTTTGATAAATTAAGCTTGCCTGGTCGTCCTCATTTCTGTTTCTGCTCATACGCAACAGTCCTTTCTTGGTGCACCAATCTGAGAATTAAATCATATCATCCTGCTTCTAAGACAAGCCCGAGTAATTCTCTAATAGCAAAATGAATTTTCTACACACTGCATTGCCAAATCTCTCAGTTCTATCAGTTCAAGATTATATCAAACATATTTTCTATTTTAAGGTTAAGATATCAACTAAACTACTGAGCATGTCAGCAGCGGGGGAAGGATGGACCAGAACGCCTGAAACTGTTGTAATTGTTCAATTAGTAAGTTAATAATGATAGTAATTGCAGATGGAGGCTAAGGCATTCAAAAGAGAAGCTTTCTTGAGGAAAGGAAAAAGTGGTAACTCAGCCACCTAGGTAACATAAAAACATGAGAGGCAGCACATGAATGAGGCATCAAAAAAGTAATGACCTGGCAAACAGAATAAAAATCTGGAATTTCTGAGAAAAAAATCATCAAGGAAGAGCTGCCTTTATTGCTTTGGATCATGACAAGAGTCCCTAAAACATTGTTTCTACTTGACGTATCAAGAAAATTCCAGTGAGAGGAAAATTAACCTAAAAGATATTATCCTGTACAAGATATAACACTAACACAGAACACAAGCAAGCGTAATGCAAGATAAACAGAGCTTCCAATGCTTTCAGACTCACGTGATAGAAAAAATTACACATTCTGCTGAAGAGCATAATGGAAAAGGGTGTTTGTGGGTAAAACCCTTGTAGAGAAATGGTCATTATTGTGCTTTCTGAAGCTAAGCCTCTACACAAACTGGCATTTGGAACCTCAAAGGGAAGAGTGGCTAAACAGTGAGAGGAATTAAAGGTGAGCATCGAGAGAGAGGAATATTGTGTCAAAAGATGCTGTAGATCTGCATTTTTTTCACTACAGGGAGGAAGAACAGGTTTAGAATCATTAAGAAATGTTTGAGAACAGGAAAACATAAAACCAGGAGTGAAGTCAAACAACACTTAAGAATACAAATGCTAAAATACAGCACAAATATTTACAATGAAAGAAAATACTAACCCGTTGACCACAGTAGGCTGGCATTACTTCTTTTCTGTTATCTTTTGTTTAAAGTAGTGCAGTGTCAGAACCATAGTCAGAAAAACATAAAGCAGAAGACAAAGGCTACTTCTCCTACAGTATGACTGCAGGTCATTCACTTCTCAGCCACATGAGACTGAGACAAAACTGTCAAGCTAAAGAATAAATAATACACAGAATCAATCCTACAGCCCAAAGGAACTGCTGGGATAATTTAATCCAGCATTGAACTAGAAGAATTTAAAATGAATTTATATAGCAAAAAAAGCTGAGATGTTCACCAAGTGTTTCCTGCACCAAATCCAGTAACTTCTGTATGGGCTCTAGCATGGTTTTAGGAAAGATATCAGGTGTTTTCACTTCAACTTCCTGGTGATTATTTTTATAGGTAGTGACACTTACTGATGGAAACTATTCATGCTTTCCTAAATACATTTGTCTACATTCAACTTCCAACCACTGAATTTCATTAGCACTTTTCCTGCCAAATAAAAAGAAACCCCAAAGAAAAAACAAAACCCCCAAAGCCTTCTGTTATTAAACTCTTTCTGATGAGAAACTAAACATGGCCTTGTATGCAGGTCCTTAAGAAGCTGCAGCCAGTGAAAACAGTATTGTGCCTTAAGCCTAAACAGGGATTTATTAGTTGACTCCCTTTCAACTTGTTCATTATATCTCAGGAACAAACTGAATTTGTTTACCTTACTCACATAGCCATGCTTCACTTCTCACAGCATTCACATCCTTCGTAACTAGAATTATTTCTCAAGAGGAACACCACAATGAGGACTGCAAACTGTTTGCACCTGCACAGGGCATATGAACTGTTTTCTTTACTCCTCTGTGCTCATCAAAACCTGTATAACCTTCTCAAGGTGCCTATATAAAGATGGTCTAAGCTGTCATGCCTAGGTTTATTTAGGTGCCTGCAGTGGACATAACTGGCAGGCTTTTGGTAACAGAGGAGGGGGGACTAGGACATGGGAAAGAGAGGTGTGTGGACTGAAGTTGCGACAGACAAAGGAGGAGAGGTGTTCTTCCTAAGTGTTTCTTTAACTGTTTGCCTGCCTTGCTTCTTAAGACCTGAATGAGTGGTTATAAGTTTATGTTAATTGGCAGTAAAACAAGTAAGTGAAATTCCCTGAGTGGAGACTCTTTTGCCCACGACAGTGCCTCAGCTGGGACCAGGGCCCTATTGCTCTCCATCTGCAAGGCCTAGGAAGGAATTCCAGCGAGAAAAACAAAAATCTATCACCATTTTTGAAATAATGATTTTAACTGGTTTCTCAATCAGTGAACTAATGGGGCGTGCTTTAAGTCATTTTGGCTCACATTTAGAAAATACGAGTTTTATCGCCAGACAGTCTGAATGGCTTCCCTAATTACATTCTGACACCTTCACACATTAACATCGTTATCACTTGTCATGTTACCACATGATAACTCCACAGGTTGCGGTCATGGATGAAGGCCTCCTTATTAGGCACTTTACATGCAAGGGCCTGAATCAAAGAGCTGTGTAAGTGGAATAAAATTAGACCTGTTTATCAAAGTATTTAGTACTATGATGCACTTGCTAGGATAAACAGAGTATTAAGACTCAATACGTATATCAAGCGCACATATCATCCGGAGAACTGAAGAGTCTGACCACAAATTTTGATGAAATCATTACTGAGCCAATGCTTCCTTCATAAGAGCTCAGTCTCTCACCCTTTAACGTGTACAATTAAATGGAGGCTCTGACTTAATAATTACATCCCCTCATTGCTTTCTGTTATCCTAGATACCAACTGACTCAGACCCAAGGGAGTCAGGCTGTGGTGCTGATGCTGATCTGCATTTCTGGCCACCTATGTCTGCGCAAAACAACACTGGCTTCATTCAGGTGGAGATGACTGCGTGAAAGGGCAGCGGGGGGAGGAAGGAGGCATATAGGAGGCTGAAAACACCCTTGCAGTCCTTGTCGCTATCAGTTGTATCTCCTACTTTGAACAAATAACCTGCAAATGTAATTTTTATTCTGTTCATCAACTCATAATTCACTGGTCCTCATAGACCTGGAAGTCTCAGAGCTGGCAAAGCAGGCAGCTGCCTAGGACAACGCATCAGTCATAATCCACCTGTTTCTTTTGCCTGGAAAGACCAAGGGGCTGCTAATACTGCTACCACGAGACAAGCGTGTCAGGTAGGCGTGGAGTGATGGACAAATGAAAAGGTCAGCCTCTGCCACCAGTGACAGGCCCTTTTCTTCAGCCAGTGGCAGAAGGAATGGCAAGCTGGATTTTCAAGTGTTTTCTTTTATGTTGGTATGTCTTGTTAACTTTCAGCCTCCTAAATGACAAAGGTGGTTTTATACATTTTTGTGTTAGGCAGTCCATGGAGACAAATTAGAAATAACTTCACAGAAGAATGAGAAAGAGCAGGTCTTTATAGTACTCCCTCTAGTCACCAGTCTAAAGTTGCTCGCTGTCATCTGGGGCTTCTGCAGACTCAGAGGGAGGGAGGTGGAAGGGAGCGTGCTCTCCCCCGGCCCCTGCACGGGGGGAGCAGGGCATCCTTCCAGAATGCAAGTGTCTCACTTTGACCACTGCACTACTGTATAAAAACGTGGGTCACTTCTACTTTCTCTTTAAGAAGTCAGTCTCCTGCAGCCAAATTTATTATATAGGTGTCCACATAAACAAATGGACTTGTAGTTCTGAATGCTTGCTGTTTCTAGGAGTACCTAATTGGGGATCTGATTTAGGCCGACTTTTCAGCTTTTCTTCCAGACTGGTGTGAGCATCCTTCCTCCCTTCCTCCCCTCTGTTTGGCTTTCACGTGGCTATCACACCTCACCACTCAACACACTATGCAGCCGCTATGAATTCTAATCCTAGAGACAGGTACCCAACCTCTAGGCAACATTAAATCTCCCATGGAAAATGTACTTAACAACGGATAAAAAATCCAGATTCACAGCATACTATCTTAACCGTAACTACTTCCTTCTGAACAATGGATCTAATGCCACCCCAATCGTCTTCCAGTCTAAGAGCAGCGCCTTTGCAATTCAAACTGGTCGCACACTCGAAAGTCTTTTCCCCATCATAAAAGAACTCCTAAGCGAACCGATGTAATTCCCCTGTTTGTAAGATAAAATTTCAATTTATGGGTAAACAAAGGGGCTATTTTGATCCCTATACAAGTCTTTTATTAAAACAATGCCTGTAAGTGAATTGAGGAAGTTGACTTTGGCCCCACTGCGATGTTTCCTTTAACAAACAGTAAATTAGGTTCACTTTTAATCTAATCATGGCAGACATTTTTCACAGTGACATATAAAATCTTTTCTTCTAATTACCAATTCAAAAAATGGCTCTCAACCATAGGCATGCCAAGAATATCTAAATTCTGGGTCACATATTACAAGGGAAAAGGCCTTATAATAAAAGTGGGAAATATCTGAGATCTAAAACTCTGATGCTGTTTTACAGCCCATGAAATGAGATGATTTTGCTGGCTCATGGTGCCATTGAACAGTGTTCACGTCTACTGTAAGGCAAGTAAGGTTTAATACAGATGTAATTTTTGCATACGTGCTTTGAAGCACTCCTTACCAATGAAATTTCATTATTTGTCTCCAAGATACAACATCTGTATGTTTATCTCCTATATGTAAAGCGGACGTTAATATGGTAGTCTTTGTCAAATACTCTCTGCAGGTACAACATGTTATTATTATCATTTAATAGGGTACTGGCCCTAGCAAATGACAGATGGGTTGATGATACAGCATAGAATAAGACCTCTTCCTTCTTCTTTCAGGATGATCTTCCATGGCATAAAACTTGTTTCCCTTACTTTGTAGAATATTTTTTAACTTTTAGATATCTTTCATTCTGGACTTCCTTTTCTTTTTTAGAATATTTGAAGCAATATGTAGCACTGTAAATCACGAAAAAACATTCTCTAGGATTACGTGAAGAGTAAAATCAGTACTGTAGCTGCAAGTGTACATCTGTAGATGATTACAGATGATTGTACCCATGAGGCATGTGGAATGATTACTAGCCAGATGTTACAAAAATCTGAATGCAAAAGGATCTGTACTGTGTGGAAAGTACAGGTAAGAAGGAAAACGGCCCATGATCCAGCAACAGCAGGCGTTCTGGCACATTTGTGTCTATGTGGCACCTTTTCCAGCAGTGCCCCCATAGACAGCTCTACCAACATCCTTAGTGTGGCCCTGATAGCAATTACTGCCGTGTTAAATATTGACTAAAGGTAGATGTACGCTCAGATAAAGTGACGTGGAAGGCAGAAGTACTTTTCATAATTCTCCAGTTGCCAAGTCTTGCATGCTCTTATTTAATTCAACAATTATATTTATGCCTTTTAGATATATCAGATGAAAATACTTATGCAAATACAATCACATGCCTAATGAGTTGTACAGTTACTGGCGTTTATTCACAAAACAAAGGTCATTTTCTCAATATTTAGCTCAACATTTTTTGCACAGGTCATGATACTGTCATCCTATCAGCTACACCCTATGGAATTAAACACAGCTGGGAAAAACACAGAGAAGAAGAGAACAAAATCAGAAAGAACAAACAGGCCAACTGTGAATGTACCTGATGCTCTCAGTGGGAGACAAGGCTGAAGGCTGTTCTAATATGAAGGAAACATCAATCTTTTTATAGGAGCCTGAATCAAAATCAGATAAGAAGGCTGAGAAAGAGAAGAGCTTGACAGTACGATACAGGTATAGTCAATAGTAAGGAGCTTTGCCACCCACATGCACACAGCCAGCCAAGCCTTTCATTCATATCCTTTCTCTTACTCCCACTCAGCCCCACAGGTAGTATTCGAAAAATCTTTCAAGCATCCTGATGGATAAAAGACTTCATTTAATATGAAGGCTCCCACTGTATAAGAACAACGCCTACTCAAGAAGTCAAGTTCTGTGTCAAACTGTTAGAAAGAGTACTGGGGTTTCTACTGAGTTCATGAGCAACTTAGTAGAAGAAAGCAGTAACTTCTTGTAGCCACCCATCAACTGGAACCTGAAACATCTGAAGTCACCTCACCCAGGGGGGTGGATTATTCTTTCTCTATTATCCCTTCCTCCCATTTCAAACTTCATAGAGAAACAGATTTGGGGTACTGAGGCCTTAGCTAATTGGTTCTCCACTCAATATTTCATTAATTCTCTAGTTTCACAAACAGTTCTAAGACAGACCTCTGTGATTGCTCATAACCTTTCTAGAGCTATAGCCAGTCAGAACTGCCCCGGCTTTTAGTAATTTCACTCTCATTAGAGATTACACTGGTAAAGTTGGCAAAATTGATTGTTAATTTCATTCTACAGGCAAACTAGAAATATGTACATTGAAGAACAGAGGCATTAGCTGTAGATATATGCTGATGTGGCCCATGTTTGAAAAATTACCTTTACAAACATCAGGTGTAAGTATTATATTGTTAATACCTATTGAAAGGACGCAGGCACTGGAGAACCTATGGGACAAATCTTATTGTATTATTGCTGTAAAAATGCAGAATGGAAGCAGGTTTTGTAAAGAGAGGAGAAGTACTTGATGGTCTACATCTTGTTTTTAAAAGGCTTTTAACATTGTCTCACCATGACAACATACAGAAGTACGGCTAGGTGAAACTACTGTGTGATTGGTGCAAAACCATTTGTTAAGTGTCCTTATGAGCAGCTATTAATAAAACATTGTCAGAAAGGAAGACTGTCAAATGAAGTGCCAACACAGTCTGATCTTGGTCTGGTTCTATTTATTTTTTCACTCTGGATCAGGTTGACAGAAAATAAATTATACTCATCACATTTCAGATAAAAGTAAGCTAAGAGGCACTGAAAATATTCAGGAGGAAAGAATTTAAATTCCAGAAGATCTTTGCAAATTGAAGAAATAGTCTGAAAAAAAAAATTAAGTACACTATTCAACAGAGACAAATGCAAGGGTCTACATTTAAAAAGAAATAATCAAGTAAACAAAGGATGGGAAACAGTGATGGCAGCTCTTTCAAGAGGACACAAGGGCTGTAACAAATCAGAAAAACACATGAATCACCCACAACATGCTGTTCTGAAAATGGAAAACATCTCACTGGGATGTAGAAACCGTAATAAAGCTTAAAAACACATAAAGTAATAGCTTTTACTTTTGCTGCTTTACTGCGGTATTCTGCCAGTACTGCAGAAAGTCTAGAGAGGGACAATAAGAATAATTTAAGGTATAAAATGTAAGTCCTATAGCAAAAGACTGAAACATTTGGAGCTATATGGCCCAGCAGGGCCATAGAGGGTAGAAGAGGCATAATGATAATCTTGAAAGATGCAGAAAAGCTTTTTTAAAGTTTTCGCTATGTTAGTAATGAATAAGGTGAGAAATTACGATCTTAAATTGCAAAAAAATAAAGATTCAGGTTATACTTTCAGAAAATCTTCCTAAGAGTACAGACAACGAAGCAGCGCAACAGACCTGGAAAGACTGTGGAGTCTGCTTTACATCTGAAGGGGATGGCCTAGATTATCTTGACAAGATGACTTCAGGCCATATTTATCAGTAGTCTATAACTATGTTCTTCCTTAAACAATACATACATACTTGTGTAGAAGCATACATAAAACAGATAAACAGAACACCTCAAAACTAAAAATAGAAAACTTGGGAAATAAATATTTTGTCAAGTGCCAAAACTTACACTATCATCTTTCCAATTTTCATCCCTTTAAAGCCAAAGCCATTTATAAAAGTGGGAGCAGGGTATGGCCAAAATTAAGGGATTTTCCGAACATGAAAATACCTACTTGGCAAAGCCCTCACAGTATAAAAAACTCTATTAACTTTTATCTGATTAGGACAGTTTGGTCTTCACCCAGTAATAAAATTGTAAAAAACCCTCCCTTTTTCTTTAAAGAGAAGAAAAATAACAGAAATTATCAAATTCAAATATGCATAGCTTGTACTTATATACCGCAAATTAAGTGGTACTAATTATATAGTAGCTGCCAAACTGCTATGCGCTTGCTATTTTTGTAATGATATATTTCAGGAATCAACAGGACAGGCTTCATAATAATATCTGCAAGTAAAATATCAATGAATGTATACAATAAAATAGTATAATTACACAGAAAAGATCTACTGCATTACTTACCTGTTAACTACATACAAAGGTGCATCACAAAATGGAAATTTATAAAATATTGATAAACTTGCTGGTTATAACCCTGTTTATAACATTCCTAATTTGAGGAAGCTTATTTAACATTTTGTGGCAAAGCTGCTGCGTCTTACCCAGTATTTTATAGTTTAGTTATCAGCTTTCAACTGCCATTCAACTTAACATCTGGCTGCTGGACCGAGAGGTGTTATATCCTGGTTACCTATTTCTAGACAAAAACAATACATCAATGACAAGTCTCCTAAGTCTATTAGCAATCTTTGATCTTTAAAATGCAGCACTTGGAATGACATATTGATAAAGTATAGGACTGTGACTCAGGAGACTGGAGTTTGAGCCCTGTTTTTTCAACCAGCTTTGCAGGCACCCTTGGAGAAACTATTTCACCTGTCTTTGCCAACCTGCCCCCATCATTAAAAATATACTGGCCTCCTTTATTAAGTACTCTGAACCTTGTTCAAATCATCTACCCACTTAAGCTTGTCTAAGGCATTGCAACTACTTTTCCCTGGTGACCAGGTAGGCAGCTAGAATAACAAGCCTTCAATGCCACAAATAATTTTGCATGTCAAGATAAGAAGGGTGATTTCAATCTGAGACATAATTCTGGTGATACACCTATCCCACGCTCCCCTGCCAAACCATCTCAAGCTAGAGAACTTGCGTGTGGATGTTTTCAGCTTCTAGTGTGAACTCAGCTCATGTTCACCCAGGCATGGCAGTATGCCACTAACTTAGGAATCTGAAGGTTGTCTGAGAGATCAGACAGTGTTATCCTTTGAGATCTACTGAAGAAAAAAATTATCTAAAAGATAGGTACTATCAGTAGAGCTATTCAGCTATCAGTACTGGGACAACTGGTACGCTTCTGACTCCCAGAAGAAACAGAATGGAGCTTGGTTGAAATCAGATTTTTCTCCCTTTCTGATGAGAAAAAAGAAAGGACACAAATGGCAGTTTTTGTTCAGAAAATATTTGGTATCACAGAGTACTTGTTGTAACAGGACTCCGAGACTATTTCTTGTAACTCTCTGGCTCATTCTGTATATTCAGCAGCCCGGGAACCAACTGAAGTGATTTCAGCTGCAAAGGCTTTCAATACTCACAAAAACTTTTTGGATTGTAGTCATTCAGTCATTAAACCTTTTTATTACCTTCAAGTTCTGCTGGGGCCAGGATAACAGTCTGGAGCTCCAGCCAGGAAAAATTAAAAAAAAAAAAGCTTATCAGAGTCAGAGAGATGCATCAGAAAGAATACGGCCTGCAGGCATGCTTTATCATTTGAAGGGACTTCCCTACCTGTGCTGAAATGAAAATTTACAGCTGCAGGCTCCTGTTGGGCCTTTGTCTGTTAAATAAATGTGAGATAACCACAATGTTCTGACAGCGTAACTGTATATTTTCCATTTGGATATGGATCTTGCCACAGCTGCCCATGCTCTTGTTACCTTTCCTGAATTATTGTTCTACGCTCATTTCCCCATGGGGATGGCACGACACATTGCAGCTAGCAGAGAATGTATTCTCCTGGTGACTCTGCAGTGTTTTTCACAGAACAGAGATTGCACCTGTATTGCAAAATCTGCCCGACTCCCAATCATTTTTCTGGGTGATGTTCTGACTTACACAGTTTGGATTGAGATTGCCGCAGATACACATGATCTCATTTTCTCTTCCCCCTTCTCTTTAGTACCAAGATGATTATCAAAGTAATTCTGGGTGGGTTTTTTTTGCATGGGAATTACTACTAAAATTAGACAAACAGGATGAATTATATACTCTAAAATGAATCATAAATAAAACACAGAAATTAGTCATCGCATTTGCATGCTGGTGATAATCAGCAGTTGACTCTTCCTAAATAAAGACATTGTTTTAAAGTTATTTAAATCCTGGGATCCCAGGCAATGTAAAAATAGATGATAACTTCATCATTTCAAAGCAAATAGATAGCTTCTCTTTCTGGCATGTGCTCTACTTGAGCAGAATACTGATTGCACTTGATATCTTTTCAGCACAGACATGAGCTATCTGTTCTATTCATTTAATAAACATTTTTAAATGGATACTGAAATGGATGTTACCAGTAGGACAGACCTATCTCATTAAAGCCACTGTAGCCCAGCTCTTGCCTGCTTAGTCCCAGCTCTTCAAGGTCCATGCATTTAAATCCAGGTGGGCACTGGTAACCTTCTTCTAGCTCTCTGGAACAGTGGGTGTCTGGGATAGCTAAATTATTCCAGGTTACATTTCTGTGAAAAATACAAAATTAAGGTGTTACATAAACTCAACCCATAGCAAAACTAAATACTTGAAAGCGAGAGGACTAAAGTGAGAAGTACATCAGCTATTATTTTTCTTATGTTCTTTGGTATACGTTGTTTTCATTAATTAAGCACCTATTGTAAAGGATAAGCTAACTGTCTCCTAAGACTTCAGTCTTATGTAATGACAGTACAAATACTAACAGCAGAAGTTTCGTACTAATGCCTAGAGGCCCATCAAAAATGGAGACTTTCCAAGACACAGACGAGATAACATATAGCTGCACCAACTGCTCTTTAATGCAGTTTGGACACTTAGTGCTTCAGGCTCCTTTGCAAATCTCGAGAGTGTGTTCAACTGCAGTCAATACTGTGACTTTGACTTCCACAGACGTTACCTGAGTGAGCTTTGACACTCCTTAAAAGGATCATTGTGGATGACTTGTCAGCCACCGGAGTATGTATTCAGCTTCTTGTACCTTGGTCAGGCCAGGTTTCCACCACAGATGGATAGCCACAGTCACAGGCAAGCAGTCAAATCATTACATGTTTAGTGCAATTAGCATCTAGGTATTGCTGTGATTGAAACAGATCTGATTCACTTTTAGGTTGGTCCAGTAATGCTTTGGTAGAACAGGTGAAAAAAGGTAAACTGGTTTGAACTAGTTCAAACTGATTTATGTTGGTAAATGTAACACTGAAAACAAGAAAGATCAGGAGACAAGAGGAAGTGCTGCAACACAGTGTGTTGGCCATTTTTTACTGTTGCCAGAGGCTGAGCATCAGTTGTTTTCCCAGCTCCTCTGGCACCTGGGGCTGAGCTGCTGAAGAGGCTCTGTCACGCTGCACCACAATGGGAATTCAGGCAGGTCCAGCACTAAGGGACCTGGAAGCTAAAAGGAGAGGGAGGACAAGTTTGTAGCTCCCTGTCCTGTTAGATCTGTGCCTGTGGCATACACACATAAAGGTGAGTATCCAAGTACTCCCAGACTTTGGTAAGGAGAAGCTCAGGCAGTTGATTCTCCCTAAGCATTTACAGCACCCAGCTAATAATCACAATACATAGTCACTTGCCAAAACCAAACACTGGTCACCCCATTTCCCAAGAAGTAGTTTAGTTAAGAGGTAACCTTAGCAAACTGCCCCCCTCTCCATCCTATGCAGGTCCCTGTTAGGTCTACAGAGCAACACAGCACAGTATTACACTGAGAAGTGAGGATTCATGTTACTTGTGCCATGAGTCAGCTGGCCAAACCAAAGAGAAGAAAGGTTGCAATATGACATAGCTCCAACTATGCTCAACAGGCACACAGCCAAGCAGCATTGGTTTTTCTCCTTGATCGTATTCTCTCATCCAGCAAATGAAAATCCTGATTTTTGGTTCAGTCCTCGGGCAATTTCAAATCAGACTTGAAAAGCTAATCACGGTGAGTTCTGGTCTGAGAAAAAAATAGTTGATAGCATTTTTCCGTTCATGTTCAGGTTGACTCTGACTTCCTGGTCGCAGCACAGACTTTTGATATAGAAACACCCAAAATGAATTGCTGCAAGTTACAAAGAAAATCTTGTAGTATTCACCCCATTATCCTGATGCTTCAGACCAGTGCCTTAAAATTCATCATTTTAATTAATCTTGCATGTCCACAGAAAAGGTGAAACTTTTCAGTCTGCCCTTTAGTATAATTAGTATCTTATTGTTCTTCTGGAAGTCCTCTTCTTTTAATCTCACAGATGCATTTTGACAACTAAATTGGGTGAACAGAAGCTTTAATTACTTTATTTTTCTTGCTTTTATGCACTGCATGCAATAGCAATAGATTAGTCTAAATCTGTCAGGGTGAAACTAAAGCTTCCTACACAATTTTTCCTATGCAATTATAAATGCAGAGAAATAACTGTAGTTGCACCCATCCTATAGTCATTTCTTCATGATACCAGAGAGCCATACGTATCTGCATGGATGGACACACAGACACGTACAGTTCCAGCTGAAGTTTTAAAGAACACCCTGAAATTTAACTATGTGTGCAACTAGAAAGACAGACAGATACACAAGCATACATGTACTTATTTCACTTCTTGTAAACAGGCTCAGCACATGTCACTCAAGGATATGAAGAGTCACCAGGCCACCTTAAATCATTTATACTAGAATATGTTAATTCATACCCAGTTGTATGCTTTAAGTACATTAGATTTATGATACTGCCATCTAAAAGCCAGTATAATATAGGATTATCATAAGACAACATTTTATGAATATTTTCAGAAATGAAAATTAATTCATTGGCTCAAGCAGATTCAGAACCCTGGCTACTGGTAGCTAATGAATTTTACATTCTGGTTTGCATCAGAAAATCCCTCAGATCCAAGAGGCTAGCAGCATGAGGGCATATTATTAAAAGTATTGCTGGCTTAATCACTACAATGCAAAGCACTCATTTTAAGTGCTTCATTTAAACCTAGGTCATTTTTATATCACATCAACCATATCACTTTATATCAACCTCCTGAAGAATAAAAGCTGTCTCAATGCACCGAGTATGATTTCAGCTAAAAAGGAAGAATCTCTGCGTATAGTACCTGTACCTGTACAGATACAGGATTTTTTTGGACCAATGTCACTAGCCACTTTGCATTCTGCCTCAAGACAGTAAACAAGCATAGACTAGTCTACATGGACTAGACAATATTAGACATCTAGTCTAGAAGTGGCTAGAATATCACCAGACATTTTCAATATAAGATGATTTAAATTGTTTTATTCCTTCATAGGCCATACTCAACATCAGCTAAGTATTGAGATGCTGATTCAGCACATAACTAGTTTTAAGCATCTCAAGAGTACGATTAGGCAATGTGCTTAAGTATCTTGCTGAATAGAGTGCCTTGATAAAATTACGAACTCTTGCAACATGGCCAAAGAAATAATTCATCCCAATAGACCAACCGAATATTTCTATGCAGAGTATTCAATGTGTATGGAGTACAACATCAACCCAACAGGCGAGCTGAGAAACTAGTTTTGCACAGGAATGCAAAGGATGCAGAAGGTCATGGACTCCACATCACTTGATAAGAATCCTTCAATAATAAGATTGTTGCAAAAGACACAGGAGTACTACTCTGACATGTTTTTAACTGCCTGAAGAACACCCTGACTACATACATAGATATGTACACCAGAAGAAGAACCTGAATTGATGTGTCTTGGCAGTACATGTGCCTGTTTTCCATGGCATCTGTAGCAAAACTGGTCTTTCAACCACTACGTGCTCATGTGTCGTGGTTTAACCCCAGCCGGCAGCTAAGCACCACACAGCCGCTCGCTCATTCCCCACCCAGCAGGATGTGAGGAAGAGAACTGGAAGGGTGAGAAAACTTGTGGGTTGAGATGAGAACAGTTTAATAATTGAAATAATAATAACAGCAACAACAACTTGTAATTAAAAGGAAAAATAACAAAGATAGAGAAATAAAATCCAAGAAAGATAAGTGATGCAAATGAAAACAATTGCTCACCACCAACCGACCTAAGCCCAGCCAGTCCCTGAGCAAGGGCCCCCCAGCCAACCTTCCCCTAGTTTATTGCTAAGCATGAAGTCATATGGTACGGAATATCCCTTTGGTCAGTTGGGGTCAGCTGTCCTGGCTGTGTCTCCTCCCAGCTTTCTGTGCACCCCCAGCCTCCTCACTGGCGGGGCAGTGTGAGGAGCAGAAAAGGCCTTGACTCTGTGTAAGCACTGCTCAGCAACAGCTAAAACATCCCTGTATTATCAACACAGTTTCCAGCATGAATCCAAAACATAGCCCCATACTAGCTACTATGAAGAAAATTAACTGTACCCCAGCCAAAACCAGCACATAATGTGAGCACGATCTCTCTTTGAGCGCCATCTCTTTATTTGGGCTTTTCTTCAAAGGGAGGTTTTGACAACTTAAGAGACAAATTACCCGAGGTAGCTCCTAAGTTCCTGTTTTCTGTTAGCCTGACTTTCTCTGCCGAAAACAGAAATGGAGAAAAAATGGGATGTTTTTATTCTGGTATTCTATTCATTTTCTAATATATCACCAGAAAGCCATTCAAAATTACCAATCTACTCATGTAGTTTCCAGATCCAGAAAATTACAGAAAAAATTAAGAAGGATATTTATTGATATGGTATTAAAAAAAACATTCCAAATGGTCAATTCAGTGAAGAAGTCAATAACTAAAAATGAATTAGCTGGAGCTGAAGGATTTTCTGTATTAGTTGAAAGGAACTCTATGGCTGTCTCTGCACCAAAACCAGGCACTGCACAGCTGCTGACTAAAGAACTACTGCATTGGTAAAAATACCATAGCAGACATAAAAAACGGCTGGTGGATCATGAAGCAAGTAAGTAGCAACTGTACAGCTTCCAAATAGGGAGCAATACATTAACTGGGACCTCAGAGGAATTGGCACTGGGTTCTGTGCTATCTATTTTCATTAACGACCTGCGGGACTGCATGAACCCCGCTTCATCAAAGTCACACAAAACATATGCTGAAGGATGACAAAAACCTTTGAGAACAGACAGATTACGTAGTTCTGAAGAGCTTAAAGGTTACTCTCAATAACTGTGATTTAATGTCAAGTAATGAATTCAGAAAGTGATAGAACCTAAATGCAAAATGGACACTGCTGTATAGAAAGTACTAAAATAGAAATAGGCTTGGATCAGATGATTGATAAGAGATAGATTTCTCTTTAAGATATCAAGAATTCATAGTTTCCTCTTCCGCTATATGAATTTAGACATCTAACTCTGAGCATGCAATTTTGAAAAAAAAATTCTATTCCTATACATTTTTCTAAAAGATGCTTCTGCTTTGCCATATTGCCAGAACACAAGGCAAAAGCACCTAGTGAGAATATAGCAATAAACCTAAAATAAATCCGAAAGAGAGCACAGAGCTCCATGCTGCAACGAAGAAGTTCGTGAAGCTCAAACTAAATTGATTCTGGGCCAGGATCACTTAATAAACATTTTCTGATGAAGTAATACTGTGGTTCTACATTGACTTTAGACAAGTTATCTCATGAGTATTATTAATTCTGCTCTCTTACATTATATAGGTGAATGATATGCAATTAATTTGTCTTTATTCTGAAGACCAGGGTGATCTACTTCTGTGAAACATCTTCATTGCACCATTCTAGACAATTATTGTAGCCCATGAATATTTTTTTAAGCTTTAAATTCTATATTATATCAGTATTTTATGAAAAGAGATGTAATTTACCAGTGGGATTCATAGTGGGAAAATAAGGTCAGCTGTGTCATGAGCATTCTGATTTCAACAATGTTTTTGGAGCTTTCTTTGAAGCACCAAAATATAAATGCAAGATATGTATGGACTGGTAGATTAATGATAACGGAACCTCTCAGGTCACAGATGTGGTATAGCAAACGCTAATTTCTAGGGTAGCAAATACTAACTTCTTTCTTGCTAATTTCTACATTTAATCACACAAAAGAACAGATTTTCACATCAAATGCAGAATAAGCTCCATTTAGTCACAAACACTTTGCATTCTAGATTTAAAGCTCCCTCCTGCAATTGAGTCCATGCAAATACCCAAGACTTGTAACTCAGTTTGATTCTCCTCACACAGATTGCTAGTGCCATTTGGGATGCCTGACGGTAACCCTCTTAACCTTTAGATGCTGATCTAGGAGATCACAGGTCTCTGTAGGTGCTGTGCCACACCTGAGAGCCCTGTGTCATACCTGAGTGTCTTGGACACGTTAACTATTTCAAGTAGTACTAAATGCCTACACATGGATAACTGCATCAGGCCCTTCAAGTTAAAAAAATGATGGTTTCTGTAAGCCAAGTCATCAGCCTTAGTTTGCTTTCCCCCTATACCACCGTCCAGTTTTAGAGCACAGAACCTCGTTTTCCAATCAAGAGACTTTCCTTAAAGAAGGTAATTTACAGAAATGAAAAAGAAAACAAAAAAGATATTTTTGGCATATCCATAATTAATGGTTGTAAATTTATACCAATAAAAATCAGGAAATCTGAGATTAAGGTTCCTGTGCCAACATTATACCAGTAACACTGTGCAGAAGGGAAGGTCTAAATAAGTTTTCTATTTAGAATATGTCCTCTTAAAAGCTCAGATAGCTCATACCAACTACTATACAGCTGCCAATATCACTAGGTAGTTAAAAATATTTCTTTCATATTCCAAGTTATGCTTGTTTTCAGAGACTCTGGGAACTTAAAAGATAGGAAGCCTAGATGGAAAAGTGCTTGCTTTTTATCTTACTCATTGTAAAAAATAAAAGGGAGAAGGGTGCAAGTTTATTTGTTGCTTGGTGACTGTGAAAGCAATCTTAGCACCTAAACAAATTTCCTTTCATTTGTCCTTTTAAACGTGTCTTTTATTCCCAAATCTGTATTTTAATTCTTACTGTGCTAACCCAATCCAGTCCATTTTCTCCAGTGGGAAGCTCTGAACATACAACTGCTATTAACAGATGGTTCCTAGACTACTTCCTTACACTACTGCTCTTTTTACAGAAAGACCTAACAATAACAACAGCCTCTCTTGCACAACTGTTAGAATAACAATATTGTGTTATAATAAGAACTTTGCTTCTATCATGAAGATTTCCATTGATCATTTTTGTAATTCTTATCATATTATGATCTCAGCCTAACAAGGAAGATATTAATGTATAAATCAATGATATTGATATTTCTAAAATTTGCAGTAGTAGTTTATCATTATTATTGGGCATATTTTTTTCAAAGTGTACTCACTGTCAGCTAACTCCCCTGTCACTGAAGTCAGACACATATATTAACTTCAGTGAAAGGGAGCCATACTGTAATTGAGTTCTATTCATAGATCTTCTAGTTTCTGCCGAGAGAGATTGCAACTTAGGACAATGCTGCTGCTGGAGTCACTACACGTTCTAGATAATCCAATAACAGTATCATCCAAAATCCCTGGTGATAGTTAAAGAAATTTCAGAGACTACCTCTCTGGCTTAAAGATTACAGATACGTCTAGGCACAATTCTTCTTCTGATATTTTATAATCTTAGCATTCCCAACAGTCATTTTAAAATGTTACGTTTTACTTTTAGACAAACTTAGGTCTAAAGTCATCATGTACCATACTTACAGAACAAGTTTCCTGTTTTTAATCTGAGAACAAAATCTGTTTTATCTTTTTAAAATGTAAGTGTGACAACTTCATCCATATTTAATGTTTCTTATAATTATATCTGTAATTATATCTATAAAGCTTTCAAATCTTTCTGGTAACAGATTGTCTCTGCTATCTATTTATTATTTTTATCACATTAAAAGATAAGATAGGGCACGCTTAAAGGACTCATGACTTTAGGAACACTACAAACATAAAGCTTAAGTTTTGGCAACATTCTGTATTTTACATTTTAACTTGGCAAACACAGATTTTGCTACTCAAGAATTAGTAACTGTGGAGAATATCAGACAGCATCTGCTAGGGATAATTATATTCAAATCAACAGACCCAAATAACTGAGGGCATCTCTCATCTCTTCTATTAATTTTTAATAAATCTTGCAATAGCAGGGCAATTCCAGAAGAATGCTAATGTGCCATTAATTTTTAAAGAACAAGCAGCACGACTGGTTAGCGTGACATCAACCAAGACAAAAGAAAGAGTGAGCTGATACAAAGCCTAATTGATAGAGAGTAAAGAACATGAATGTAATTAATGGCAGGCAGTATGGATTTAGAGAAAATAATTCTCATCATACTAACATGATTTTGAGAAGATTACAGATTTGTCCAATAAAATTGCCTAGCTTAGACTTTGTAAAGCAATTCATTCAATAACACACAACTGATTAAAAAGTTGACACTATATAATATCAATGAATCTGTCATGGTTTAACCCTAGCCAGCAACTAAGCACCACACAGCCGCTTGCTCACTTCCCCCACCCACAGTGGGATGGGGGAGAGAACTGGAAGAGTGAAAGTGAGAAAACTCATGGGTTGAGATAAGAACAGTTTAATAACTGAAATAATAATGGAATATCCAAAGCAAGTGATGCACAATGCAATTGCTCACCACCCACTGACCGACGCCCAGCCTGTCCCCGAACAGCGGTCACTGCCCCCTGGGCAACTCCCCCCAGTTTATATACTGAGCATGACATCGTATGGTATGGAACAGCCCTCTGGCCAGTCTGGGTCAGCCCCCCTGGCTGTGCCCCCTCCCAGCTTCTTGTGCACCTGGCAGAGCATGGGAAGCTGAAAAGTCCTTGACCAGTTGAAGCACTACTTAGCAACAACTAAAATATCAGTGTGTTATCAACATTATTCTCATCCTATATCCAAAACACAGCACTATACCAGCTACTAGGAAGAAAATTAACTCTATCCCAAGCAAAACCAGGACAAAAGCGTATGCTAAATGGGCTGAAAACTGATTAACTGACATATCAGAAAAATACTTGTCAGTGAAAAGATCATCATGATCTACCATAATCAATGAGGGAGAAACAGGTATAAAATCAAGAATACAGATAGAAACATGAATGACAATGAGGACAGGGCAGTTTGACAAGTTATCAGGATCATTTGTCTACCTGGATCCAATAAAACAAAATGTGCTTTAATACAGCCAAATGCAAAGTTATAGAGGTAGGATCACTGAAAGCAAACCTTACGGCCTATGGCCTATGGAATAAAAGGGATAAAAGAGGATGGAAATACTATATTACAGAATATAGATGCTACGTGAGAGTTTGAGATGAGGGGATATAATAGGGCATCTGTCCCAATAACATCATGGCAAGAAAGAGCCAGTGCTTTCCTAGACTATACAAGCAGAACGATAATGAACTAATGTCCCTCTCTGTATGGTGCTCATACAAATTAGGATTAATATTACGTACAGGTTTTTTGTTCATATTTTTTAAATATTTGAAAAATCGAGGAAATCATACAAAAACATGAAAATGAGACCACCAGAGAACATGCTTTGCAGTAAGGGACTTAAAGAGCTAAATAATGTTAGTTTATTAGAAAGCATACTGAAACGTGCCTCAATTGTTGTGTGTAAGTGGATTCACACAGAGAAAATACTGGGAATTAAGGTTCTGTGTAATCTAGCATAAAAAAGTATAACAAGAATAGAAAGCTAACAGAGCCAGACAAATTAAGATTATGAATTAGGAACATATTTTTTAACAGTGAAACAGTTTTTTGGTATAAACAAAAAGTTCCCTTGCTTATGAATTGTTCTTCTGCCAACTAATTGATAATAGATACATGTCTAGGAGACACACTGGAGTCAGACGCAAGCTATCAGCTTTCATAGAGGGGAAATAAAATGAAGTCTGACTAGACGATCTGGTTGTTTCTTTTGACTCTAAATTCAATACATAGATACTGTAATATTTTACTACTGCTAATATATTGTCTTTCAACATATTTGCCCCAAGGTACATAGATTTTTATATCTTATCATTCAGTTCAGATCTTTTATTCATTCTTTATGTGTTCAGTTTCAGGTTTTGGTACTGGGGTTTTTTGACAGTTTTCACAGTCCTCTAGTGTCTAAGCTTGAGCCTTTGTGGACAGAACTTGGAGATTCTTGCTTTTTTTGTCAATTTTTCAAGAAGAAAATTGTTTACATGTTCATTCGACAAATTAAGAAAAGTACTGGTCTTACTCCCTTTCTCCTCCCACCCATATTCAGTAATAAGGCATGATTAAATCAGACTGCCTATTACACGAGGCAGTAATACTAGGTAAAGTTTGATTTGATTTTGATTGTAGCGTTTTTTCATTTCGTACGTGACCTAAGTTAGGGTCTACAAAATGTGCCTTTGATGTTCCATCTATTCCTATTCACTGCACAGGAATTTTGAAGAAATTCAAATTAAATCACCAACCTTATCTCACACTTCATGATGTGAAAATTCAAAGACCCAGCATCTTTTAGCTGAATCACTAGAAGGAACCGCACAATAAAAGGCTGCAGCAATGCTGTCCTGACTTATCCCACCTCATTTTAGGCAATGAACACAGAGAGAGAAATACATCTCCAGAGGCTTGGGGGTCAATGGGTTCAGCCAGACTCCAGAAGCACCCTTCTCTCTCTGCTAGCCAAAGAGGGAATTCAAGGCATTTAGGTTCCTAACAGAGGTGCTAACATCAAAAAGACATGACTCTTTACTCATGGCAGATCGCTTGTTACGCAAAGCCAATGCTGTCATTGCCCAGATGAAAAAAGGATGGTTGTGGCTACTTAACAGTTTTGACAATCTATTGGTTTGTTCACTAGTTACTGGCATTAGAGGAAATTAAATTCAAATCACTCTGTCATTATCTTTCAGAGTAACACAGACACAGAAGTTAACCACAGAAAAATAAGTGAAAGAAGAAATCTTTCCCATGGGTAGTGCTGGAATGTACACCCAGGGACTGGAAAGCAAAGCTGAAAGAAGAAAATTTTCAGAAGTTCCAGTATGGATTTGTTATTGAAGTAGTATGCATGAACAGTACTATTTTGAGATTTTATCAAATGCCACATGGCATAACAACTCTATGAAAGCCCATTTTTGTGACTGCTACAATCAGTCATGAGGGAGCAGAATTCAAATAGCAATTGCAAGATATGTATGCTAATGCAAGACTTGTTTCACAGGAATCAAAACAACATGAATTAATGGCATTCGCACAATGAAGGAGGCTGTCGCTCTAAGTGCTAATACATAGGAAGAGTTAAAAATGAATTAGCTAGCTTGCACGAATCTGCATTTCACCGAGGTGTATCAAATTAGACTTATTTACAAGTTGAAGTGATCTCATACCTGTAGTACCTATTACAATCCAATAAAGTATATCCTTAGAAAATTTAAAAGAAAGAGTGAAAAATACCTCCGTTCTCTTTTAAATTGCAAGGACATGAACTGAAATATATGAAACAATCTAAGCTGAACACTGCATCCATTTTGATTTTAAAGTATGTTCAGGATCCCTTCAAAAAACCTAAGTTTGCATATCAGACTTACCTGGATTAAATATAGAAAAATACCTTCTGAGTAGCTGTCTACCAACTATAGGGAAAACACAAGGTCACTAAACTGCACTGTAGGATTTGAAAATCGTAAGTCTGAAGTTCAGCTGGGATTCACTTCCATCAAAGCTCATAAGCACTTTTGGACCCGTCATCCACAACAGCAGAGTTAGCTACAACTAGCGAGCAGGGGAGGTTTCCCTGGCTCTCTCTTTGGACCACTGCACCATGCAGTTTCATCTCAACAATCTTTCTGCTTAGACACGAGACAGGGCATCATAAAAAGCATCATAAAAGAATACTGCCCTGAATCCAAATCTGAACTACATGCAGAACAAATTCTTTCCTAAAGCTTGTGTTGCAAAGTGTCAAGACCATACGCAGGATGTCTTCACCAAATACATTTACACAGGCCAGTCAGTAATGTAACATCTGAAGTGGCAGGAGATGCGACTCTTAGCATAGCAAAAGAAAGGGGCTGCTATCACTGAGCACCTAAGAACAAATTTTCAACATCATCCAGCTAGCTCGAAATGGAAACTATTTAGCGTTTGATGACTGGCCATTTGACTGGCCAGTTCCATTTGATAGAATTGGCCGTTCCACCAAAGCTCTCCCTTTACCTAGGAGAAAGCAGCTTGATCTCTCCATTTCATAGCATGACTGGTACACAAGGTAGACAGGAAGACTTACTGCCAAAACTGGATCGCTGTTTTATCTGGTGAAAGGGCTTCACTGACAGGGCATTACAGAGAACAATATAATTAACATATGCAGCTGCAGACCTCCAGTAAGGTCAAATAATTTTGTCAATAAGAGATCTGAAATGTTGCTGGGGCTCCAAGGAACCCAAATGTAAGCCCACATTGGTCTAGCCTTCAAGCCTACAGGCTACATCCAGCTCAAGAGAGAAAACTAAATGAACCATTGACAGTCCATAACCAAAGCTTTTTCTTCAAATACCAGCTGAAGAGCCCTTTTCATTAACCTGCCAGGTAGCAGGTATACAAAAAGTTGGTCTGGATTGTAGTTTTAATACTGCCCCTAGGCAAAGGCCATGATGATCAAGAAAACAGGCAGGCAGCATAAAAGATCAAGCTGTAACAGGTAATAACTCTTGCTCCTGCTGCCTTGGCAGGCGCCCCACATAAGGAGAAAGCGTGAGGAGGGTATGCCTTTGAGGCGAGCTAGGAGGGCAGGGATGAAGACAAGGAACTGGAAGGGAGAAGGTGGGCAGTGAGCTATGAATCTGTGAAGGAAGCTGGGCAAATAAGGCATCAGTGAGCTCAGCAGAGCCTGTTACAGCAGGGACAGATGGGTGGCTGGTATTTTAGGCACTGGAAAAGAGGAAATGGGGTGCATTTGTGTCAAGTTCAAACAACGTGGTTCACAGAGTATAAAGGCAGCCGACAAGCCTTTTCTATGCTAAGGAGATAAAGAGTGATGCTGGATTTGGGGGCTTTTCTGGCAATTTATTTAAAACTCTTTTATATGAGAGGGAGAGGGCAGGGGACTGAGGGACTGACTAGGTAAGAGGCTGGAAAAGCAGTGGTGGGGGAAGGGGATGCGTGTAAAGATTGAGTAGAAATGTATTTTATGTTACCGTAAAACAACAATGAATAATAACACCTCTGATAGCAAGAAGTATGTTTTGGTGAGAGAACTGGATATGCCGTGTGGGGTGGATGAAAAATGAAGTTGGAACGTTCAAGAACATGCTCTCACCCCAACTCCAAAGTTCAGTTATACACAAAGAGAGAGAAAAGAACAAGATGCAGCAAGCCACTCTCTCACCTCTGCGCAAAGACGCAACAGTTCCACTCCTGCATCCAACCCTCCCCACTTTCAATGTGGCCCCCTTTAAAAGAGATGTAGCAAAGGCGAACAGCTCTTTGGATGCTGAAGATAATGATACCTGACTTTTGTTATGTCAAGAAGGACCACATAGAATCATAGAAAAATAAGGTTGGATATGAACCCTCAACAGGACACTAAATATAGTTCCCTGCCCCAGACTATTTCTACCTTTCCCAAGAGAAGTTCCCACAGCCTGTTTTAAAGATCCTCAGAGGCGAAATTCAGAAACTCTCTAAGGAATGGACTCCAGTGCAGCCTCATCCCCACCATGACAAAGTTTTTTCCTGGTATCCTATCTAACCTGAAATTTTTTTCCTGAAATTTAATACAAGTATTTCTTATCCTAGTAGTAGTACAGAAAGAGACCAGATTCCTTTTCTCTGTGGAACAGTTTTTATCCACTCAAAAACTGCTACATGTCTACTACTTCCTTTCAGTTGAGCTAAAAAAATGCCAAACACTGCTTATCAGCTCTACTCTAGAGATCTATGCTCATTCCCTTTTCACCTGCTTTAGACTGTCTCCAAATGATGCCTGTATGTTGTCTGATACTACAACTTATATATTTTTACAAGAGCACAATTTTGTTGGTATCTGTTCCTCCATTATGCTCCCGAATCCCTTTATGAAGAACTACCTCCTAGTCATTCACAATGCTGTATTTGTACAGCTTGTTTTTCCTAAGTGCACTACATTGTCCCTGCTGACTGTCATCCAATTTTTTCAGAGCATGTCTTCAATTTGTCAATATAATTTTCATTCTAATCTTGCCTTCCAAAATGTTTGCAGTCCCTCCCAACCTCATGTCATTCTCAGTGCAATAAGTATATTCTATCTGCCATCATCCAGAATGTTAATGAAACCTCTAAATAGCACAAGACAGACTTATGTGTATCCCAGCTCTTTCCATTCTGACAACGAGCCATTAATATCAACTTACTGAGCATGTTTTTCAAGCAGTTTTGCACCTATTCTATGATTATTTTCACCTTAACCATGTTTCTCCTGCCAGCTTACAAAAATGTCCTGTGAGACTGTTACAAAGCCTTCCTAAAATAAAGATATATGACATCCACTCTTCTCTCCAAATCACATGGTTGTTACCCTGTCATAGATAATTATATTGGTTTGACATGGTTTATTCTTGACAAATCCATATTAGCTGCTACTTGCTTCCTTGTTATCTTCCAGCTGCTTACAAATTTTTGTTTGTTTATTCACTACAGAATTCTTTCAGGGATGGAAGTTAAGCTTACCTGGCTTTACTTTCCCTGTCTCTAATCCCTTCCTCCTTTTTAAACTTCTGCTGTTTTCTTGCCTTCCATTTCCTCACCCACCCTCCACAAGTTCTCGGAAATAATAAAATAGCTGAGATGTGGCTTCAGTCTGCTCCTAAGTATCTCAGGATGAATACTCCAGCATTTCCCAGAACTTTTCAAATTGGAGTGATCCAAGGGACTGGGACAGGAATCGAATTTAGACATCACATTCAGCTTCCAGAAAGCAGTACCAAACTGAAAACAGTCACCTGGTTTTCAAAACAACATATGAGATAGATCACTCATGGAAACAGAGCTGAAATCTCTTTTAGAACGTCTTTCTTACTATTTCCTGTAAGTGCTTGCATACCCAGAAGTGACTCTTCCTCACAGTGTTTCCAGGCTAAGGGAGATGTACTGCTCAGTGATAACTGCTGTCTAACCTGTGAATGTCAGGACATCTACAGACTTCTCCATTGGTTGTCTGGCTTCCTCTTCCAATATAAAGAAGAGAACTTTTCCAGCTTCCTTTCTATTCAGGAAAGCACCCAATTGCCCACCTGGCAGATTCAGTGGAGAGCACTCTTACAGTTCTGTTTTTCTAGTGATGTCTGGCCTTTCCCTCAATTTTATGATATACCAGAGGATGTCCTGACTTGCAGCATCCTGGCCTCCTGCAGGTTTCCTGTGGAAAGTTCAGTAGTCCCCAGGCCTTAATTCTGTACAGCGATTATAAGGTAAAAATCTTGTGGATAAATATGGAACTTTTGGGAGTTATGGTAGTTGTAGAGATGTGGCAGTTATGTTATTCAAGTTCCTGTATTTATAGCGAGCTAATTTCACCATAGTCTATAAAATTCACTTCAGCTTACTCAAAAGGACTATTTACTAGCCAGAGAAGGAGAAGAATCCCATAAAGCTTGACAGGCCGAGTAGAAGTTCAATAAACTCTGACGTCTTCACTGGGACAAAGAATTGTGTAAACCCGAATGGCTCCAAATCTTAACACAGGTAAGCATATGCCATTACTGAGACACCAAATGCTGAGGTTATTGGTTTCCAATCACTCTATTGTAGAGCTTCATTAAAAGGTCACCTTCTCGCTCAAAATGGAGCTGGGCAAACAAAAACACTGGAAAGCCTGTGCGAAATGAATCAACAGCCCAATTGCTTTGGATAACTGTCTATGCAACAGTCCTAGACAAAATCAGGATTTGTGCTCAGAAATCACATGCCTCCTGAAATTGAGGAGAGTCCACCCCTGAAGACTGCTTTCCTTGGGCACCAATACTGGCCATCACCTCAGCGCTCTCTTCCCTCCTTTTGATAGGATCCCAGTTGGAGTGAATTACTTCCCTTTTAGTATGATGCTGTATTTTTCTTGTTTTCGGTTGGGGTCTAAGCAACATCAGGCCTGCAAAAGTAAGATTTCTTCTATTTCTCTCCTCCCTGAGGAGTTTATACTAGAGACATATCACCATTAACAGAGATGGTAAATAAATCCCAAAGGCAGTATTAAAGCAGTGCTGGTTGTTCAACTAGCATCAATAAATTAATGCGCCCTGTTAAAAAAGTCCTGTTATGTTTATTTTTCAAGCTTGGTCTTTGATTTCTTCCCTTTCTCAGAAACGCAATTACTCATTCATATTTTCCCGTTGCTGATGTGAGACAGTATCTCGAATCGCTTTTGTTCTTTTAAATCATCTTTATTTCCTCTATTAGATATTGTGGTGAACTTTCAGCTCCAGAGTCTTTGAAACTGTTTTCTGACATTTTCAGGGCCTATCCATAGACAGATGGAAAGATGACCAAGAACCTCTTAGATCTTTCTATTACTCAGTAATTATTTTTCTTATCTATTTTCCTGGGCAGTTTCTACTTTAAACAAGAAACCTTGCAAAGAAGGATTTTAAATTGACTGCCATGGTGACAAGGCAGACAGGTCTACAGAAATACTCAATCTCTACCCTACTGAAAGCATTAAAAAAGACCCTTAAAGAATGACTTTCGGAGAAGAAATAGATAAGTACTACATTTCATGACAGTTAGCCATATTAGCCTTCTTTGTTTTGATGAGGGAAGGCTTCCTTTCCCCTAGCTCCTGTGCAGGCTGAGAATTACTAAAGGAAAGTTTACTGTTGTGGAACAAATATAATCTAATCATGCAGTATGGAAGTATTTTTGTGTAGTCAAACATGTCTTGGTAATAAAAATAAAGAAAACACTCAGTAGCTAGTGTGTGAGGATATATAAAATACTCTTAACAGAGCCAAAGCAACGGTTTGGAAATAATTTCTCTCTTGTCCTTGTGGAAGTACCTTTTGTATACTGGAGGTGCCCAAGCATAAATTACAGTAGATTTGGGAACACAGCCTGTTGTCCCCATATTTGTTCATTTCTTTGAAATTAATCTCAGATATAACAAAATAACCTGTCAAACTGCTTATAATGTATGGACTTACCTAGATAATTGCATTATATATACATTACATTCCAACTATACTGTGTGTCTTTAAAGCAATTAAAGAAGATCCATACTAAGGAAATCCATGTCATATACTGCTTATTGGCAGAAAAAAGATATACCAGTTGCTGAAATCATCAGGGTAAGCTGTGACAGAATAGTAAAAAGGTAAGTAATAATCACAAGGGAATACTGAGTGAGAAAATTGTCTAGGAAGAAGACAGTGTTCCCTGTAAGGAAAAAAAGTCTGGCAAAATAAAGAAAATTTTAAGAATAAGGGAAAAAAGATTTATCATCAAACAAAAAAAAAAACTTTTCAGCCTTTGAAAGGAAGTCAGGTTTTGCTGATTTCACAGATGGAATGAAAAACTCAGACTGCAGTTAGCTCACTTCAGTATTTTTGTTTGTCAGAGTTAACATTAGAAAATGACTGAGGAGGTGGAGAGACAGGAGGTCAGGCAGTGTGGGCGTCAAGAAGGACGGAAAGATAAAAGAACTTGCAGCAGTCAAAGAGGCAATGAGTGTCTGATGAGGCTGCCACATCCTTTCAAATAAAAAAAAGAATAGCAGGATTTTAAGATGCCGTTTTCAAAAGACACTTGCTTCCCTTATAATAATAATTCAGAAGGCAGTAGACTTAAAGAGTGATTTCTACAGTTTCTGAAATAGATGAAGTCTTGAACTCAATAATAAGACTTTACCCTTGCCACTTGCCATAGAATTCTGCATAATACAAGGCAAATCACCTAAAATTAAAGTTCTCACAGGTGGCCACAAATTGGATGCTTTTCATTTTCTAATCTTGACTTGGGAGCCTGGGATCTGGTTTGCAGAAATACTGAGTATTTACAGCTGTGGCTCATTAAAGACTCTGAAGTTATTTAAGGCCAAGTACAGCCAACTTTGGCCACTCTCCATTGCCTGGAACAGAACCACCTGAGACAGGCAGACAAACAGACAGACTCAACTTCTGAGAGGAATGTTTAATCCTCATTATAAAGTTGAGAAACTGAACCTCAAAGACAAAAGTAAAATTTGACTAGGCAATTTTTGTGCTTTTGTGTTCTACTACATCTCATCTAATAAACTCTCCTCGATTCATAAGTGGCATACAGCCTCCTTTCTAACTACATTTTGGACCAGTATCTGGCTCTAAATTGTCCTCTTTTGGCACCAGAACTGTTGTTTCTTTCTCTGTATTTATTTTCCCAGCCCACAGTGGTTGTTCTTCTAAATTCTGCTGCCAGCTCTGGGAAAGTCAGCCCTGACCTATGCAAAGAAGGCACAGCCTAACTCAACCTAGAGCTTTTGCACTGCATTCCTCAAAAACTGAAAAAGGATCAGATATGTATGTGTTCACACGGTATAACGATGAATGTTACAGCCAAGAAGAAGAAATAAGTGTTTTCAGAGTAGTAATGAGCAGTATGCCAAAAGTAAGGTGTAAGTCCACATGTCAAGCAACAAAGCAAAAAATATATTGTTCTTTGTGTGAGCACTATTCATTTGTCAGAATAAATGAGGCAGCACTTCTAGGGGAAAAAGTGTTTTTCAAGGTACACTGTAGTCCTCATATACAACCATGGGAGCCATTTAAAGTTACAATTCTAGTTTGGAGATGGCAAAAGTGATTACTTACTTTCTGAAGGTGCCTATCCCAGGTACCTAAAAAGTAACCTAAATTAGATTTCTAAATTTCAAACAGCTAAAAATATACATACTTGATGATACTGAAAGAAAAAGGAGTTAAGGCTAGAATTTCAACCTCAAGTCTAAAATTTCGTTAATTCTGCATGCTTGACTTTTCCAACTTTAACCCATTTTAGACAGGTTTTATTTTTATTTCATGTACTGGATATTTGACCCTTTTAACCTATTTGTGTAATTCAGCTTTTCAAACAACCTAAAATTGAGGTGTTTCCATAAACTTTTTTTTTTTTTTTTTTTTAAATAATGCAGTATTCAGAGAGCAACCCATGCAGAAGAAATTGGACAAAATTTTTATGGGCAAACTTAAAGTTATAACTTAGCTTTCCATATTACAAACATTATAATGTCCCACTTCATCTTTTTCTGCTGATTTCAGGGAAAAGCTGTATTCAAGTGACACAAGGAATTATATGATGCCCATTTCCCTGTGTTGTCTATTCCATTTCTTGTTTTTCGAAACAATATAGGTAAATCACTGTGCTGTTTTTGGCTGAGATCGAGTTAATTTTCTTCATAGCAGCTAGTATAGGGCTATGTTTTGGATTTGTGCTGGAAAGACTGTTGATAACACAGGGATGTTTTCGTTACTGCTGAGCAGTGCTTACACAGAGGCAAGGCCTTTCCTGCTTCTCACACCGCCCCAACAGTGAGTAGGCTGGGGGTGCACAAGAAGCTGGGAGGGAGCACAGCCAGGGGGGCTGACCCCAGCTGACCAAAGGGCTATTCCATACCATATGACGTCATGCTCAGCATATAAAGCTGGGGGAAGAAGAAGGAATAGGGGATGTTTGGAGTGATGGCGTTTGTCTTCCCAAGTAACCGTTACATGTGATGGAGCCCTGCTTTCCTGGAGATGGCTGAACACCTGCCTGCCCATGGGAAGTAATGAACGAATTCCTTGGTTTGCCCTGCTTGCGCATGCGGCTTTTGCTTTACTTATTGAACTGTCTTTATCTCAACCCACGAGTTTTCTCACTTTTACTCTTCCGATTCTCTCCCCCACGCCAGCAGGGGGGAGTGAGCGAATGGCTGTGTGGTGCTTAGTTGCTGGCTGGGGTTAAACCACAACAATCACAGAATCACATATCTTCTCATTACCACAAATAAACTTTTCACAAAGATTTTTTTTTAAATGTCTATGGGACACTGTAAAAAAATCTGTGCTGTAAAGTTTTTCTCTTAAAAAAGAGGAAAAGTCAGAATGAAATATCTCATTTCCAGTCTAGGTGAAGATCAGCCCCATATTTTACTATAGCATTGATTAAATAAACAAGAAAATAACCAAAAGTCTTTTTTTTTCATTTAACAAAATACAATATAAGGTATACCATATTCTCAAATAATTTTGTAACCTTTTTTGTATCTGACACTTTTAATAATGTCATTTTATATTCGATAGATTATAGGCCCTAATTTGGAAAAATATTTTAACAGAGTTTTGTGATAATCAGACCTTTATTCAGCACAGTGGCAGATTAAGCGGTGTTTTGCTTTCTTATAACGTCTACTCTATTTATTTTATGGTCTGACAAATTCAATATGGGAATAAAAAGACCCAGTTTTGACTAAAGCAAAACTCCAGAGCTAACATTTCCCTATCCAAAGAAACAGGGACAAAATGAAGAAATACATGTAATAATAGAATCTCACAATGTAATGGTGGTTGAGCATACAGTCAAGCCCTCAATTCAACAGGACATGTAAGTGTATACTTATCTGTGAATTTATGAGCCATCCCAGTGGCAAGAGGCTATACTGTACTTCAAGTTAATCTTATGTTTAAGTATGTGCTGAATCAAAAACACGATGTATACTCAATCACCAAAGTAAAATATTAATCATAAGTTTTTTCCAAAGGCTGGGTAAAAAGGCTCTTTAAATCTGAGCATCAGCTCCCAGTAACCTCTTAATCCAGAAAGGAATGTGAGATTCGAGGGGTAGTTCTGCCCTATACTTTAGGTCTGGCCCCACACCCAGACGTTCTGGGAAAAGATATGACAATACAGTGAAAGCTGATGAATCATCAGTGACCCAAATCAGCCACAAGTGGCAATGGTCCTCTTAAAGCGTCCTCTGCTCTCCTGCTCTCTCACCCCCTCCCACACATACACAGTCACTCACGCCCTAACTCAGATTGCAGCCCAATACCATAATTTGTAAACTCTCTGTTGCAGTTGAAATTTGTATTTTTCGTAATTCCTAACATTTTTGTTTCCCCAATTTATCTTAGTGTATTTTGGTGGACTACTTTTAATCTATTAAGTCCAATTTACACCCACTGATGCTAACTACAATTATACATATGCACTGAAAGAACAGCCCCACGTCAGAGGCTAACTCACCCTGGCTGCGTGTCGTCGGTCACACAATGGTATGTAAAAGTTCCAAACATCTGCACTCCCAGAATCCCATACAAGAGGAGAAAGAACAGAAGGAAAATTGAAACGCTCCAGATTTGCTCTCCAGAACGCCTGGCAAAAAGATAAATATGACACTGAATGCACAGGCAACGTGAAGCCTCCTCTGAAAAGCTCCAGAATAGAAAATATGCTCACACAGAGAAAGCAGTATTTCATCCTGCAGAAAATTTGTCCTTAAAACTAATCTCTCACTCTGTGCAGAGAGAGAAAAGGAAGCCATGATTTTTTCTAAACCCATAAGTTAGGGTAATTAAACCAGCTCTAAACTACAAAAGGTGGAACAAAAAAAAACCCAAATAAAATGTGCAATGTCTAGCTTTGGTAAAATAGTATCTAATGACTTATACAGACAAGATATAATGATGAAGTAAAGTTGATACCAAATAAAGACCAAAAAACTCTTTCACATTGCCATTACATAGCTTTTGCCATTACAGGCTGTATCAAACATACTTATGTGTGTTTGCTTGCATGTAAGCATCTCTGTACATATACCAATACATGTACACCTGTAACTGTCATGGTTAGGGCATCTGCTCATGTATTTTTATTTACAAATATTACCCTATTAAAAGTGTTCACCTTGATTATTAAGTGCCCATATTAATGGAACAAAATTTCCTGCCATTGGTAGAAAATTGCTGGCTACAGTTATTAGCAAAATGCTTTAAGATTTATTTAAATATTTGACAGCTTTGATAATTTTCCAGGAAACTTGATGATTCCTTAAATATGGAAAATAGAGAGAATTTTTTGGCCAGAACTAAAATTCAGGAAGAAAATGCCTATTAAGCATGAAGGGTCATTCTCTGAGCTGCACTGTCAGTCCTCTACGTCAAAACTGAAATCTTCTCTGTTGTTCTTCAGATAACAGCCTTACTTACTTCAAGATATTTGTTATCCTAGTTCGTGGCAGCTCAAAACGAAAATATATCCGGAATGCTCGAATCATAATGAGTGGTCGTGGAATCCGTAACATGCCCCAAGGTGACATCTGGTCAACTATTTCAGCAATTTCAAACACCTACAAACAAAAGAATCAGGAGTTTTTCTTGATGACCCTGTCCTATTCCTGTATTGATTTACAGAACTTTTAAAACTATGAAAACTATACATGATTTTTATTTTCATTTTCAATCTTCTCTTGGTTTATTTTATGGTTCATTTTAACCATGTTTTTTTAAAAGAAAAGTCTTAGTAAATCCTTTAATCCATTTCTAAGTTATCCTAATGAAATTCGAAAAGCATACTCTGCCTATATTCATAATGCTTCTGTCTCAAACAACCCAAGAAGACTGTGCAAGCTTCTGTCAGCTCCCTGCTTCTGTGCTAGTCCTACCCCACGAGTTTCCCACAACTTCGTTAAAAGTGAATAATTCACATTTCCAAATGTAAAAATCAGTATCTGTTAATGTTACGCACCACTAAGGTTTTTACTAGGATGTAAAAGTACATATACACAGATTGCTTTATGAGTTGCAACTTGCTTATAAATTCTCCATTTAATTCCAAGTGCATGAGAAAACTGCACGTTCTTCTTCTAGACTTCACTTACGATGCAAATTTCAGCCAAGCCACAGAACAGGGAACCGTTTCCTTAATACATTGCCAGGTTAGGCACTCCATAAAGACTATTTAGCTTAATGATTGGGTGAAAACCTCTTGTTTTAATCCTTGTCTCTCACTCTCTGAGAGAAACTGCTTAATTTAATATTTGCTTAAAATACCAAGAAAATGGAGGGGGAACGTGGCAACACATAAACTGGGTAATCTACAGTGTTTATCTGTAATGACCAACCTTCACTCTACACGTGTACGTGACGTACCAAAGTTTCCCCTATGTATAAAGCAGAAAATTACAATGTGTCTTAAATTTGTCAGAAGTGGGTAGGTTATGCCTAACAGCAATCACCATAGAACTTTTACAATCCTTATACTATTGCAGGCCCAGTCTCACAGTCTGCAATCTGTTCTTACCCAAAAAACTGGCTATGGTTATGGATGGATTGGTTTGCAGTACACAATTTGACCTGTACCTTAACACTCTGCTTTTTTTTGCAACATGTCCAAGTTCCCTTCTTTATGAAAATTCATCAAATAATTTCCAGATGTATTTATTATTTTTTTTTCATTGTGCTTTAACTTGAATTTTGGAAAAGGGTTTCTTAGGTGTGGGCCATATTACATGAAACGCCTCCACTCACCATACCAATATGCCTACAGCATGGCAAACATCTGCCATTGGAATCATTCTCCCTTTAGTTGCCTAAGCTAGTCACCATGGCATCCTACCAGTCTGAATGGAAGGAGATGAGCACAACTGTCATACGGAGTAAGAGAGAAATGGCTCTCTGAAGATCCTTCTCTTTCCTTTTAACTATGCAGAGGGTTTATGGTAACGAGCTTCAGATTAATGTATAACTTCTCAATAAGAAAAACTATACAAGATAAATTCTACTACTAATGTAGATATACTGCATTGTGCAATTATGAAGCTATTGAATTCAGCACAGTTTTTAAAAACAATTTGACCCATGTACAGCTATACTTCCACAACTTGTAATTACTTGGGTGTGCCATATATTTTTCACAATTAAGGAACTATTCATTGAAAAAGGTAAGTGAAATAATTACCTGTAAAACCAGTGACACCCAAAGACAAAAGACCATGAATCCATCAAACACACACCAACGATCCTTTACATAGGAGCTGTCACCCTACAGGAGAGAAAAGCTAAGAGGTAAATTGTTGTTGTTTTACTGTCAGGATTTACAAATACCATAAACAAAAGTTCTTGGAAGAAGGAAAAGTCTTCTCTGTACCACTTTTAAAATGCCACTTTTGAAAGACTCCAAAAGCATAGTATCTGAGCTAGAATATGCTGGAAACATGTAAACATATCTTCTGGGTGAATAAATGGTAGCTTCATTCTTGTGCAGTACTTCTCCTTAGCTTGTGTCAAAAAGAACTTATAAAGAGACCTATTATTTACACTTTGATGTAAATCAAAAAACACACAAAAAATGAACATGACTCACTTTTCCACTGTATTGCCCATTACAAAATCCTTGCACAGGAAGGTAAGTGTAAAATGCTAGCAATCTAGTATTGTGCCATTCAATTACTTCAATATTGTCCAACAGCTTCAGTTAAATCAGTATCATTTTACATTAATTTTTTCATAAGTTTTCAATCATTTTTCATGCTCTAGAAAAGCCTTGCCATTTCCAAAACACTAGACAGTAACCACCATCTCATTACAGTGTAGGTTTTCAATTTTCTTTGGACATTTCCTGAGTAACTTTTTACCATCTCAAAATGACAATTCGTTCTTTAGACTTCATTAATAATAGGTACGGTGAACTTTTCAATATTGATATTATTGGCACTCCATTGTCTAGCACAAGGATTCAGAGCATACCTTTGCACTACTGAATTAAAAAAAACTCAGGAAAGAAAACTGAGCACTGGATCCTTGATGACCCATATGCCTTCCTACCTGTTCTCTGGCTCTGCTTTAGACTTCTTCAACTAGCTCTCTAAGATAACACCTGAGCATGGTTTTTGTGATAGTCCAATCCAGAGATCACTCCTAAAGACACCATGGAGAAGACTGCATCCAAGCTCAGTTTCCTCCGTACTACACTATTCTCAACCACTGCTCCAGTCTGCAGGCTTAGATATCCTCATATCTCACAATGACTTGCAACACAGGCCCTCCACTGAAAGCTATAAAAACATTTCTTTGGTGGCCTGCTAATGCCTCGCACTTTACTTCAACCACTGAACTGAAAAAAATCTACATTTATCAGGCAGATTACGGCTAAGAGTTAGATAGTTTTGTATACCACATGGAGTGTAGACCAAATGCATATAGATAGATGCAGCTTGTTGAAAGGGACAAGACTAGACCTAAGGAAAGTGGATATCCCAGTTTCATGCTGTATAGCAGTAAAAACATATGCAGAGGCACTGGTAGTGCATCTCGGGGCACGTAAACACCCCTTTCCAAATGGGGTTTCTCCTAACAGACTGAACGTACCCTCCCCTGCCTTATACATCATCTGGTTCCTTTTCTCTCTTTAGTGTTCTTCCAGATACAAACTACAGTGTTTGACATCCACTTTTCATAGGTATAATTGGGGAAAAAATTATTGTCAGGTCTCAAGAATCTTGAAGACATTACTGGACTTTGGCCTGTTATGTGATTCCTGGCTTGATATACGTTGTTTCTTATCTCAGTGATAGTTATTTCAGTCAACCTGTACTAATTTTTAAATGTCTCAGCATTTTCATTGATTCTAAAAGCACAGACAAGATATTTTGTTTTAATCTAATATTTTCAATGACACACACTCTCCTAAAAATGATTTATCATTCCTTGCCATAGGTGACAGCACGATATATTGTGTAAACAGAGACAAAATATGTTTTTTTTAAAAAAGCTTTATTTCAGTTGCAGATATTCTTCAGGGCAGAAGTGAACAAAGTAAGGATATACAGAAAATACAGTAAGTGATTTTCAAATCAGAAATAAAGGACAGAGAAATTCAATGCTATCTTCAGACAGAGGATTTTCTAACACATAAGGATGTTGAAGTTCTCCTCAACCCAAGAATCAAGAGGAGGAAGACTGCAAGTCAGGGAAGCAACAGAATAGGAACTTTTGCATTGTAATTTTAACCTGTCCTTCCTGAAGGAAGTAGACTTAGTTCCCTAAATAAAGTCTGAGCTAATCAGAAACTCTTCACTCAGGGCTGAACAAACTCAGCTGTTTTAGTGGTTATGTTCAGTAACTGTGAAGCAGATATATGTTATTTCTCTGCGGAGATCAGCTACTAACACCCCAAATCTCTTACCCCTCTCTCCTCTCCCCTTTACCTCTCAGTGAACAAATCTCCGGTGAGATTTATATCAACATGCAACTTGAGTCCTTCAATTGTGGCTCTGAATAAAGATGCTGATTGGTCTTTCTCTCACTGAAGAACTCTTTGAAACTTATTTTTCTTCTCTTAAGCACCCTTTGTCTAAAGCAAAAAGTTTTCCCTGAGTTGTGCTGTACAGATCTGAGCATGAATTCATGCTGGAGTTCCTGTATTCACCCTCCTCAGAATAACCCGTCAAGTACGCACTAAAAGCCACATCTTTTTTTAGAAATTGCTTTTTCTCTCCACAATACGTGTGGCATGAGTGAAGCAGCTCTGCTGTTTTCTCCTTACAAAGGAAGATGCCGTGACCCTTTCCAGGCTTCTCACCAGTCAGGCTGCTCCACCACCTCACCTCTCTCATGGTCACATCAGGCCAGCTGCCTCGGCTACATCCTCCCTGTCAGGGAGGCTTCCCATGGATCACCCACAGAAACTTAGGGCACCTGAGTTACATCTGTAGAAACTACTCATTTTGGGGGGTATTCTGGCCCTTTCCGCTTTGCATGTAGGGAGGCTTTGGCTAAATCCTTTTCGTGTTTGTCATTTGGCTGGCAGTGGACATGGTGGGGAATCTTTAATGCATTTATACTGTGTATTGGCACACGGGATTTTATTTGGTGTTGGAAGCATTCTTGAGGCAGGACCACATCCTACTTAATGTGAAAATCAGAATATACTTTTTAGTAGGAATCTTGATACTGACTTCCAGTGCTACTTCCATGAAAAATCTAATGCTGACTAAACACAGGCTAGCACTCACATATTAACAGCAATGAACAGTGAGTTTCATTCACATTTGAAAAAAGCTTTGGGCTGAAATTCCGCACTCACAGTCAATGGCAGTCTGTTGCTAGACTTGAAAAGGAATAGATACATGAAATTTAAATACATCTGGTGGCATCTTACCTAAAATAGCTGAAGTATTGCAATGTGTTAATCCCTCATCCTTTTTTCATCATGTCTGCTGAAATTTGAGAATTATTGATGAGGTTTGTTTTAGCATTTTTTTGTGAATGCACTATCCCAGACCATTTACATTATGATTTATAAGTCTTTGAAATGTGATCCAAACATTTGCAAAAGATGAAGGATTAGTACTGTAGACTAGAAGCCTAATGCTGAAACTAACCCAATCCTCTCTAAGTCATTAAAGTTGCTGACTCCCTAGTGCCTACAGTGGACAGTGGATTCTTTAGTGTGGACAGTGGATTCTTTAGTGTGCACAGCAAGTCCTGAAAGCTTCTCCAGCAATGTGACTTACAGTCTATCTAGACAATAAAATCATTTCCTTTTGACAGAGCAGTGGATGCCAGTCCATGACTGCAGGCTTGGGACAGCCTTTGGAAGGCTTTTGCGCAGTAAACCATGCCCTCGCTTAATGCCTCTCCCAGGCAAACTACGGGGCACTGCTCGAACTCAGTGGACTAGCTAACTAACAACTATTAAACACAAAGCATTTTAAGATACATAAAAAATCTGAAGTCCAAAGCAGCAATACTGCTTAGCTGTTAGATGGATCAATCTTTTCTTTGTTAGAGGCCTATTCATAATTTCGTAATACCCTTCCTAGCCTCCCCAGTTTCTTCTAATATGCTTCCGTCTTTTCCCTCAGTATTTATTTATGACAGGTCAGCATCACTGTTAGGCTAGTACACCACCATGGAAACAGCTTTCTTGGTAAACCACACATGTGAAATGGATCAAAAGTCTGCTTCCCTCTTAGAGATGCTAATCTGAATTTGACATCCCAAAAGAACAGACAAGCTTGACATAACAGTCTGTAATTAAAATATTCTCTGCCCTATAAGAACTTAACTTAATTTGTTATGGCAATGTAATAACTAAGGAAGAATACCTCAAGTTCAGCCTAAGATCTTAAGTGTTTCTTTACCTATTTGAAAATAGGACCAACAAATAAATCTCCTCCCTTCTCCCTACCTTTTCCTTATTTCACCAGTTTTTACCTAATTTTAGCACCATTACATTAACTGTGTACAATGTACTAGCTCATTTCTTCATTTTCATGTGCAATACTAATATCCCAATAACAGTATTGAGATGCCGGAAGATACACTTTCTCAACTGTAACCAGCACATGAAAGATAAAACACCGATTGCCAGTATTAGGTGCCCTAAACAGTCGTTACACAAGTTCACAGAAAAAAAAAAAAAACAAAACCAATTTTATAAGACCTAACTCATCGGAAATGTGAGCCAATACAAAATACAGACAGAACCACAGCCGGAAGTAATAACACTTGAGGTAGTCACCTCATGAGAGCCATTACAGTCTAACTTACACCAGAAGGGAATACTAGCCAGACTGTAATTTTTTAATAAAAGTTTACCTCATTATTAACCTTGCTGAAAAAAAAATACTCTAGGAAATCAACATCCAAATTGCATAAAGTGATCTGCTGGAAGATTGATTATGTCTGCTAATTTTGTGAAGCAATTTCAGGATCTCATTGGTAAGGCAGACAGCTTAGCTAGATGATAGCACAGTCATCTCCCAGGTCATTTCTGCCCTGCTTATCTCAGGAACACCTCAGAATGAAGAGCAAATCACTGCAAGTGAAAAGCCTCCTCTGCCTCCCTGCTTGCGTTCAGGAATTTCTCTTTCTCTCTCATCCCTGACTACAACCTGTTCTCTGAATCCTTCCCTCTCGCCTTTTTCCAGCCGCCCCTGTGGGAAACCTAAATGAAAGAAGTGATATGACATTTGCTCTGAGTAATCAGATTTATCACCTGTCTTTCATTAGGAGAACCTTAGTCTCCCACTTTTCCTCACAGTCTCTGACAAACAGGATAGCTGAAAGATGGTACAATCGCGAAGAGACCAGCAAGCTCAGTAACAACCAGCTACTTTCCTGTTCTATCACGGTCACCAGATCCTGCGTGTGGTGGTGGTAAATAAAGCACATCAACAACTCTAGCAAATTCTTCAGATCACCCTGTGGGCTACTTTGTGTAGCACTACAAATAAGCATTAAGGGGTGGAGGCTGACATTTACTGGCATTTTAGGAGTAGCATAAATGCACAGGAGGAAACAAGGAATACAGGGAATCAGAATTCGGGAGTATCATCTTTTCCTGCTCTGCTCTGCTCATTATAATACAAAAAGAGCAAGCCAGAAGAAAGGGCACAGCTCAGTTAGTGAAACAAGACTCACCCTCCTTCCCCCATTCCCTTACTCCACACAAACCGCAGGGCACGGAGGTGGGAGTGGGACAGAAAACAAAATCAGAGCTCAAGGGAGCACCTTGCCTAACCTCCCTCTCCCCCCTGCAAATGCAGATAAAGATATACATACACGCACAGAGGGTATGTATCTCTTACCTGGTCACACATACACATACATCCCTTATGTTTCTGGCTCAACTTCAAACTTTCCCCATTTTCTTAAAAACCTGCAGTTTACAGGTCTGTTTAGTAGCAGAATGATGGGGACAATCCAGCCCAGCCCCCAAGCTGTCAAATACTTTCGACATTTTCCTCATGCAGAAAAGAGAAAGAAGAGATACAGCCTAATCAAGAAGAAAAGCTGCCTCTGACTTCTGTTCTCAATTCTCCTCTTCTGTCCCCCCAAAATAAAACTATTTCCCAAAAGCGCTCATGTGTCAAACATTAGCCCCCTTCGTCCTTCTTCAGAGCTTTGCAACTCCTCAGCTGCCCTGGGGACCGACAGAAGCAGGACCTCAGACAGACAACTCTCAGCTGCAGTAGCCTTAAAGTCCATCTTTTACTCTGTGTGACATAAAAAAATTCAACCTGAAGCATTTTATTATGCAACAACCAGCAAATTATATACTAGCCATCTTTCTGTAATTGTAAAATGATGATCCATGCAGGAAACAAAGGAAATTGTGGATTGCTTAGCTAAGACCATGTTAATAACCAAATTAAAACTGGCATATTTTAAAATGGGTCGTCACCTTCAAGTTAGCCCTCTGCAACAGTGATAGTATCACTTCAAAATGAACCAACATATTTTTTTTTAGTTTGTATTTGGGGAAAAACAGAAAAAATAAGGGGGACACACAGCTTCTCATTTCTCTATTTCTTCTTTTTCTCATAAAGTGTCTTCATTCATAGCGAAGGAACTTATTTAAAATATATTCACATAACAGCAACTGATTTGTAACAGCCAATGGAAGTAGGATTGCTGTGTGCAGCTTAAATCTGAACGGTTATAGTGGGTGTAGTATCACTTTATCATCACTGAGTTAAACAAGTTCAATTTGTAACTACTCATGTATTGTACTGAACTGCTCCATCATCAGATGCTTCCAAGTAACACATTACATTGTGCATAATTTATCTTTGTCATAACATGTAATGTAATATTTATAGTAAACTTGTAGTCTATGCTAGAAAAACGTTGGAAAAATCACTTTATGTTACAGCACACAAAACAGAGTTACTCTATTTATAATTAAAAAACCGAAACACAGCTCTTGCTGGTCCTTTGGATTAGAGGGTTATTCCATGCATGTTACAGGCACACAACACACACAGTTCCAATCTATCATTACAAAAAAGCTATAATCACTACAGAACCACTACTTCATCATTTGCAATAATAAAAAAAAAATAGATTTTTCAGTGAATTTGTTGAGATTTTCAGATTATTTTAGGAATTACCAATGAAGATGTAAGGCTATTTCATTCATTAAAGAATAGTCTCAAAACGTAATTTTTAAGGCACACTAGATTTTTCTTAATTTATGTAATTAACTTCACCAAACTTAGTATTTCATGTTTCATATTGTAACGGGAGGTTTTTAAACTATAGTATTCACCATCTCATTTGCTGTTTCTAACAGAAAGAAAAAAAAAAATACCAAAAAGCCTGTAAAGGAAGCAACAATCCTGGCCGTGAAGTAAGAATCAAGACTTTCAAACAGACAAGAAAGGACCATTTTACTTGCTAAAAATCCTATAACAGTGTTTGCTGTAAAATAAGGGGAGGGGGAATTGGGAGAAGTTAAAAAATGGTGTTTTAAACCAAAACTGTTAAAGAAAATTTAAAAACAAAACAGAAACAAACATGAAAACATTACACAACACTCCCTTCCTCAAGTAGAAAAAAGTATCCAGGGGAATAACCATTTCCACAAACTGACGGAAAGGAATGCCTCAACACACCTCCCGTATCAGCTGAGTCACTGTAGAGCATCTCAGTTCAGCTGAGGTACAAGTAATTCAGATTGTCCACTATTCAGAGCTGCCAGGCACAGCCTTCATATATAGCCAATAGAGGCCAGATGCTAATACCTTCTTATCCATAGCTGACACTAGGTACGACTACAGAACATGTCGGGAAGGGAGCTTCGCTGGTGTATTACATTGCTGCTTTCTTGATATGCCACTTTACCACTGCAGTTGGGTGCCAACACACCCGGCAGAGAGATTTTATGGGTTACTACACTGAAAGCCTGAATTTTATTTCCCCCTCCATGTGCTCATTAGCCAACTGTATTCAGTACCATAAGTATTGCCTTACTAGCTGACTCGGCTCCCTTGGATGTCTTATGGGTTCAGCAAATCTAAAAATGGCTGATCAGGAGGAGGATTAATAGGATCCCCCTACCCGGAACAGCACTCACTGCTTCCAAGAAGCGCACAGGAAAAAAATCTTCACCATGAGAACAATTAAACATTGGAACACGTTGCCCAGAGAAGTGCTAGCATCTCTCGTGCTGGAAATATTCAAGGCTCAGCTTGATAGGACCCTGGATAACCAAATTAAGGCCCTGCTTTGAGTAAGAGGTTGGTCCAGACCATCTCCATAGGTCCCTTCCAACCTGGCCTTTTCTCTGGTTGTGTGCATCTAAGACAATCTCCTCAAGATGCCAGTTCCTTGGGGTAGATTCCAGTTCTACATCTAGCTCCACATGCACGGACATCTGTCTGCTCATGCTTGGAAGTACTCTGCAGCCTTGTGAAGGTGAGGTGTGTTAAACGCAGCTGTGCTTCATCCAGCAGTATTCTGCCCTCCCCGAGCTCCAATGTTTATGGTGGATGGAATGGGCGGATTTGGATCCAAATGTTTCAAGGTGAAAGCTTTCACTCCGAAGCATCAAATATTGCCTGGAGATTGAATAGGGAGATTTGACAAGGCAAACAGTCTCATCTAACATGACAAAACTCAGATTTATGATTGTCATTCACAGCTCTGCTTCAACAGAAAAAAGCCACAATGATGAAAGTTGGAACAGATAAGAAGGACGCACTTTTCAGAAAGAGGATTTTATTATTTCGTAATTAGCATTATTAAAAGCTGGAGAATCCATTTTATACTACAGAGATCAGGAAAAGTTTATTGAAACAACAATCTTAGTATAGCTGTAAGAAAGCAATATTTATATAAGTGGTGGAGAACACAATACTCTGAAATGAAATTTTACATTCAGCTTACTGCCTTAAAAATCCCCCACAAATTTCATAATTTTCATGAAAATACAGCTGCACAGAAATGTTCTTATTCCCTTCCACAGGGATTTGGATGTCATTAAGATTTTTCCATCTTGATCTCTTGTTTTATTCTCTCAAATTAAGAGAGAAGACAACATGGGCATCAAATAAAATAAAATAAAATAAAATATAAAATAAAAAGATATTGCTTAATTATAGCAGACTTCCCTGAAAATGCAAGTTTCAACACAGAAAGGCACATTAGGGATGAAGTTCCGTCTCCTACCTGAATACAGAAGTTGTTATCCAATACATTGATTTCACTGCTATCCCAGTATATGTGTCATTTTACCCTAACATGAAGTGATACATTAAAAATATCCCTCAATAATAACTACCTTCATGAAGAAAAACAGTAAAGTAATCCTTGAAAGTGCTATTAGAAAAGGAAAAAATTAACATTACCATGAAGTTTTGTTCATCTAATTGGTCTGAATATTGAAAGAGCAATTTTTAAATACATTATCAAAGTCAGCATGTTGTATACTTTTTCTTAGCAACTTCAAGGTTAAATTTTGATCACCGTGGTAAGTCACTAAGTATTATATAGACAGATACTTCAGTCCATGCCCCAAAATAATTTCTCACTAAAAACTTCTAGGACCCATTGACTGGTTAGAAAAATTACCATTTTTATTTTAGAAATACTGCCTATGTAAATTCACAAAGTAACTTAAATGCCTTTAATTTTCTAATACTCTAATGCAAAAACGGTGCAAAAAGCCCCACTGTGTAATATGAGTCATTGCTTTCCTGTAATAAACACTCCAACAAAACCAGGCACAAGTAACCATAGAAACAGGTGCGTATATTCTAGTGCCATGGTCCCTGGCCCACAGGCAGCAACACCCAACTAGCAGCATGCTGCAGGCAACTTCATATTTGTTTTCCTCATGATAATCAGTTTTAATTTTTTTAATTTCCTGTGACTGGAAACAGCATCGGAGCATTTCACTAGCAACATGATCCCAGTAGGTTGGGAACAGATGTCCTTGCGATGGACATACGTGCTTAGCAAAACAGCAACAAATGCAGGAAAAAGGTGAGACAGAGGAATCAACTTCTGTAGACTGAATGTCTTTTTCAAATAATGGATATCAGTACTGCTTGCTATGAAATAATATTTAAAACTAACAATCACAGCTTCCAAAACCAAAATACTCCAGTATTTTTTAAGTTACATTTTAAGACAATTTGAAATAATATACTTCTTACTAACACTGAATAGCATGGGACCTGCACTACACATCTAGTTTTCCAAGAGCATGATACATAGTAGAGAATTCTATTTTTCTAGTATAGATATGTAAAATAATTTGTCATAAGGACAAATAATTTTCACCTTATAATCCCAAGAAGTAGAGCCAAAGGGGAAACTCAAATCTTAAATCAACTACGTCTATTTTCATGTTTGCTCTGTGAGCTCTTTACTACCACAGTTAAGTAGTTTTCTATTTTTTCCCTCCACATCATCACACCCTGTTTAACCAAAGCATCTCATCATTTTCTCATCCTTGCCACTGATTCCACTGGTTATGCCCCTGCCCTCCAGGCCAAGGTTCTCACTCCTGTTTGTGACTTGCACATCCCGAGACTGAGCTTTCACCACCAGGCATCACGAACACATCAGAGCACGCTGACAGGGGATGATAGGAGCCACGTATTCTATTTTACCACCTGACCTTTGAAAACAACACAACTTCCTGATCATTAACTCATTTATATGCCATGGGGTATACAGCATATATAAAGTCACAGAGCGCAGTAATTTCAGAATTTCCATCTTCTGTTTTCAGGCTGTAACGCAGCAGAAACTCCCTTGACAAAGTTACTAAAAGCTTGTGAGCCAGCTAACAGTGTTTCACCACAATTCAATGAAGATTTACATCATTTATCAGAAGGATTAAACTCATTTTGTAATTTCTCCATTCTTGTTACATGAAGGTGGAATGTTTAACATTAAAGTACTGAAAAGAAGGCAAAACAGATACTTGTAATAACATAGAGCAAACAACAGTTCTGTAATCCGTAACTCAAGACAAACTTCTGAATTAGGATGATTATGGAAGAAACTAATTTAAGCATAAATGAGTTAATGCCCTAAGCGTTAAAAGAGGAGCTGGCATCCAGTTGTCTGTATACTCTCTCTAGTGCCCACCTGTCCATTGACAACAAATCTATAATGAGTTAATCGCTGACTGTGAGATACCTAAAGGCTAGCTGTCAGCCTAGGTACTTTAAGCTTCTCTCTCACTCAATGGAGAAAAACAGGCCAGACAAATTACCTTTTGGAAGAGCCTACTTTAGACACAAACAACTTATTACAGACAATGGCAGACCCTCAAATTAGCGCTGATGAATCCTGCTAAACGTGTTTCTATTTTAAGCTCAAAAATCTGTTTTGTGTAAGCAAAGATAAAAAAGTGTCAGAATATGCAAACAGGTATCAGCTGCCACTGGAAACAGCTGCAGACCCCAGTTCAGATCATGGCAACCAGAGTACTTCATTACAGCATAAAAAGCCCATCTCCACCCCATATTGCTTGCACTACAGGTGGAAAATTCCTTATATTGGCAGAGAACTGAATGTACAGAGTTGCCTGCTCCATCCTCGATTCTCTCCTCTTGAGCAGACAGATAGCAACTACAGCAACCAAAGCACCTATCAGAAAAAGTGAGGAGGAAAATGTGCTCTCTGCACAGGGCTTACGCTGCCTGGGAGCACCGGACATGCTGAAAGCCAAGGAAACAGCTCCAATCTATCTGTGACTGCGTTGGTAGAAGATTAAGCTTTGTTTCAGTTCCTGCATGAATTCACCGAGAGTGCTGAAAGCTAATGGTCCAACCATTCACTTCAGCCCCCTGCAGGAGCACTGAAGTCAGTGAATAGCGCTCAGCGATACTGAAATAAAGTCTGACAAATCCACTCACAACTACTTCAGTTAGTACAAAAGTTTTGCTGTGAATGCAATTGATTTAACAATGGGGGAAATGTCAAGGACCATTACTTCTGACTTTCTATAATCTTTGTTAGCTGACATGTGTCACAACTGCACAGTGAAAAGAAAGACATTACTATTAAATTCAGTGCACTACTTGTGTTATATAAAAAACTTTCTAATTTTCAGCTGATGATACTAAAATAAGTGTCAGCTAGGCTTTTTTAACAGACAGGAGAGAGAACTCTCACACTTTCTATTTTACAGTGTTACTCTTCTGACAGAGGAACGGGATAAACCATGCCTCCTTTTCACAACATGATTTCAATGCACGTTTTCTAATACCATCATGACTGTGGTTAGAAGCTGCAATGAGGATGCGGTGTAATGAAGATAATTTCACATAGCCTCACAGTGTTCATGGAGTGAAATGATATCCATTCATCTCTCATTCCCTAAAGGCTGAATTTTCATCTGGGACACCTGTTACCTGGTTCCTTTTTGTTATAGCAGATGCGAATTCTTTCATGTCACGGACACAGTTTCCTGAAAGTTTTTCACAGATTTTGGCACATTTTCCTCTTTCGTTATTTTATGATCTATAATGCCACCAGTGCAATTGTGTCTAATACATGCAATTTACCTGGAATGTTTCTCTATCTCCTTATTCGATCTCCCAATACAAAGGCTGAGAGTAAAAACTTCTAATAGAGATAAGATACCTTTAAGTAAGGTATCCTTACCTTGCTCATACCCATGTGAGATGACCTTCAGAAGATAACTTATTAGAAAGCAGAAGATAATTTTTGCATCACACTGATTAAAAGAAATACAAAGTCCTTCCATCACAGGTTAGGCTCCCTGCTTTCTTTCAGAAGTCTGATGCTCATCTAATATCACATCTGTTTTAGGCTTGAGAGTTATCTTTCATTTCTCTAATTGCACCCTACCTCCTTTTTTTCAATGAGGAGATAATTTTGGAAACTTTCCTTGAATCAATGAACAGACCTATTGCAAGCACATACAGCCATGTTCATAAGTGACACGAGTGGGCACATAAATGTGAGCTTTGATTCTGAGGGACTGCAAGTCTTGTCAGTTAGGTTACAAGTTCCCTTGTGAACTGTTTCGACAGACACAAGCATTAGTTAATTCATGGTGCTCTCAGAAGCCTGCCGATCAATCAGTAAGTTATGCAGTAGACATAAACTGCATGTAATTGGGAGACCAGTTTAAATCTTATTCAGGATACAGTGAAGGAGATTGATCTGCTTTCATTTAAACAGGCTTAATACTTCCTTGACGCAGCTGATTATAGCAGAGGTCTTTCTGATGCAGGAGCCTGAGACATGAAAGAAATCAGAACCAAAGAGTCACTGAATTCTGTTTACATTCTGGGAAATAAAAATCATGCAAACAAATCTAGTATCAATTGAAGAAAGTGGAATTCTGAACCGAAGAGATCATGAAAATACCAATGTCAAATTGAATTCAGTAACTTTTACCATTGCACTAAATTTATTACGTTATACATCGATACACAGTATGGTACTGTGGTGTCCAAAATTGCATTTATTTCTTAGAAGGCTGTAATTTCACTCACAAAACCAAAGAAGTATATTATGGTTTCACACAATGTTAAACTTTTAGATTCTTTATACAAATATAAATTACCAGTAGCAGGCAGTAAAATAAAGATAATTTCCAGCTAAATATGGAAGTTCCAGTTTTATGATCCCAATGAATCAGAGGCTAGTCACTTTCCTAGACTTTGCCTATGTCTGCAAATCTTCATACTCCAGGTATTCTGGCGATCACCTTATTATACATTTCCTGATAAACTCCAAGTAACACAAAGTATTTCTGACCTAATAAAGTATTATTTAGAGCATAAAAAAGTGGTTGCCAAAGAAGTAAATGTATTCTGTGAGAGGCTAGTTGATAACAAACCCTTCACTGTTTCCTGTACCAACACAGAAGAGATCCCTGACTTCTACTAAATCACTGATACCATGTTGTGTTATTCAGTCACCCTGATACCAGTGGAGATTTGTGTTTCAGGATACTATGATTCAGCCTGTATCTACGCGCACACATACCTAAGTATAGCTGGGGAAACCATTACACCATGAAGATGGTCTAAGTTAATGCATTTCCATCTTACATGAGAGAATAAAAAATTAAATTAAATTAAGTAATCTCTTGAAACATCCCTGAATTATTCACTGAACTGAATGAATGATGAGATGGGACATCACATTAGGACTGGGAGACTTTTAAGTCCATGACAGTGATGGCTATTGTTCGTCCTCTGTTGTCAAAAATAATTAAAAATAGAAGTTTGATTTCATTCAATTAAAACATTCCCATTCCTAAAATCCACACTATTCTGGTGTCATTAAGCCTGATGTAAAATTTGTGTCAACATGCAGCCTTTCCTCACATATCATATTTTGATGTTCTAACAAGTCAAAGAGGTCTCCTGGCCTTTATTCTTACCTTCAGACACCCCTGAAGTACAGCTGTACTTTATATTTAAAGTTTCTAGGTCTCAGACAAAGAAATAATATGTACGTGGTAACGCTAAAAGAATCTCATTGAATATTTTATTAAAACGGCCTTTTTTATTTTACACACTCTGCAGCTTTTTTAATGTGTAGAAAGTCTGTGATATTTACCATTAATCTTTTTAACTTTTTTTCAGTGACTTTTTAAAGAGATCAGAATTTTTAATTTCTACAACGTTAGGTCTTTTTAAGATGTGTCTGTAACATAATTTAGTAGACATCTGCTAACATGCTTCATAAGCTATTCCTACAAAAATATTGATGTGGCTAAGTCACATCATCCATTAATTCATGTGCTACTCGGAGAACAGAATTTGCAGTGCTTTGAAATCATTAAAATGTGTGATCTACTTAGAAGGGTTGCAGAAAAAATATGTAACTATGAAAACTCGCATATCTAGGAATGCACTACTTTTTAAAAATAATATTAAAATATTTCTGTACTTATTACAGCATATTTTCATGACTGAAATCTATATTAAAAATTATTTGCTCATAAAACCCTAATAGGTTAAACATAAATCATAATAATACGCCATGACAGTTTCTCTCATAACTGCTTGAATAACTTGTCTGATGAAGTAATTAACACCTAACTTTTAATGTCATCAAACTATTCAGTTGGAGGCCAGGTAGTATTCATGAAAGTTATTCTCTAGTCAGTGATACTATATATGTACTGACTTAATATATTTGAAATAGATTTAATACTGTGTACACAGTATTTTCTTGAGCTACTCTATCATTTCACAGTGAGCCCTATCACAGGCCATCATTCTTCGATTTAGAACATAATTTAGAATACAAGCATAAAAATATGTCATGAGAAACAAAATGACTTGGTCTAATTCTCTGTCTCTATCTTGTATAAAATTTCACAAACCATTATAAATTGTCTTACTGTTTGTACATACATTTTATACAATCCGGCCAGCCAACATTAGGCAGACTGTCCCAGAATTTTGTACTTAAAAAAGACCTCAATCAGTATGAAATTATAGCCTGTATTTCATTTTTCAGAGATGAGTTTCATGGTAACGACAGACATATTATTAGCATTGGTTCACTTCTTCATGAAAAGTAACAATAGCCTGCAATACCAAAAACTATAATACGATTATCATATCACAAACCTTTCAGTACTTTCTTCCCAGGTAGTGCCTATATACTGAATATAATTGGTTACACTGCACATTTATACCCATTTCAATTCTTCCAGAGGAGTCAATCTATCATAACACCTATTAGAAGCAAACAGTGTTTGATAGTAATGATAAGGAATATCAATATGCTGTTGTGAGAACAAAAGGACCTCAGACCCTGTAGTAGACATATCCTATACTGTCACCTTCTGGTTTCTTTAATATTTGTATTTTGTGCTCCTTGTCTAAACACATGCCAGTGTCTATTTTCTTTGTAGGTGGTGGATATCCATATGAGCAGTGCCCTTGTAATTCAGAGTCCTCTGTATCGATTGTCTTCGCAAATGGAACGAGCAACAACACTCAGAAGGCACAGACAGCCCAAATTTTGAATAGATTTTACTAGCACAGCAACAATTATTCAGAAGGAAACATGAGTAATAAAAGGCACAATGTCACAGCAACATTTCAGTTTAACTTTCCTTCTGGGGTAACAAAATACTTGGATGCATGTATCACTCTATTTTGTCACTTAGTTGACACAGGGAAAAGGGAAACTTTTTACAGACAAAAGGCTAGGATTTTCAGAAACTACTTTTCCTTTTCTAAAAAACCCTGGGAACCAAAGGAAGCAAATTTCTCATTTGTCCTCAGGTGGTGTTAATTAGACATGACTTAACATTTCCAAAATCTTCTTAGCTCAGCTATACTTACATTGTTATTAATTGGGACTTAAGTGGATAGTGCCTACCTTCTCCGTAAATTAGGTTTCTCGCTGGACTAAAATTTTGCATTAATCATGGTTCAAAAGTTTATTATCATTTCAATTCCTAAGGCCTTTACAGAAATACCGATTTATGGTAAAGTTCAGTAGAACCATATGGCAATACATTCATTGATCCTACATTCACTAAAAGTCTTGAATGCACTTAAATTAGGACTGCAGTTCATAAACAAATTTCCTTATATAAAGATGTTTCATATACGACATCTTTAATAAATGCTAATAGGTTTCTGAACAGTGCCTTATTTTACTTTGATTGCCATTATCTTTGTAAGTCCATGGATCATTATGTTCTTGGCAGAGTTATAATATTTAACCAATATTTTCCCTAGAATCAATAATCCAAAGAGTAAGTCAGATAGGTCACTAAAAAAGGATTATTTATTGATTAGCATTCAAAGAAACAACTTGATAACATATTCAAAAAGGTCTGATTTAACAGCTGAAAAAAGGCCAATCCAGTTCTAACAGTTGTATGGAAGTTGCTATACATGATACAAGCCCATATCCTTTTCCTACAGTTCTCTCTTATTCACATGAATAGGGTGTAGCCACCAGGTACAGTGAAGCCATCCTTCCCCTTTATTCAGCAATTGTGAGACCACATCCACAAGCCTAATTTTGAGCTGAGTGCAGTCCTGGGCTCCCCAGTACAAGAAGGACATGGACATAATGGAGAGAGCAGAGGGCCACCAAAAAGGTCAGAGAGCTGGAGCACATGAGGTAGGAAGAGAGGGTGAGAGACATGGGTCTGTTCAGCCCTCAGCAGAGAAGGCAAAGGGTAGACCTTGTTCCTGTCTACAACTACTTAATCAGAGGATACAGAGAAAACAGAGCCAAACTCTTCTTGGAAGTGCACAGTGGTAAGACAAGATACAAGGGACACAAGTTGGACGATGGAAAATTCTGATTAAGTGTTAGGAAAAAATTTTTTTGCATGAGGTTGGTGAAGCACTGGAACAGGCTGTCTAGAGAGCTTGTGGCATCTTCATCCTTGGAGGAGTCTGAGATTCACCTGGACAACCCAAGCCATGGGCAACTTCATCTAACTGGACCTGCTTTGGGGAGCAGGTCAGACTAGATGACCCCTGGAGGTCCCTTCCAATCTAAGCAGTTATTCTATGACTCCACGAATAGCGCCAGTGAAGGCACTTCATTTCAGTGTAACTATATTCACTGATGAATGCTACAAGACATGAAGCTGTAAGCAAATTCTCAGTTGTTACAATAACAATAAATGCAGCCATTTTCTACTTAAACAATCTATCTTTGTGTAACAGTGGTTATGTCTAATCTATTCTACTGTATTTTTATCTAATAAATGAAGAGTAAAACATCAGTGTGCAAATGAAATAATCGGCATTGTCATCTATACATGTATAATATGAATCAAGGCAATGGAACTAACTCCAGACAGCTATTCATTCTGTGTGGACAGACTCATCAGACATGCTTCAAAGACAAGTTCATCATAAGACAATCAAAGATACGTTAATCCTATGAGGAGCGGCTGAGGACTCTGGGTTTGTCTAGTTTGGAGAAAAGGAGGCTGAGGGGCAACCTCATTGCTCTCTACAGCTTCCTGGGGAGGGGAAGTGGAGAGGGAGGTGCTGATCTCTTCTCCCTGCTATCCAGTGATAGGACACGTGGGAATGGTTCAATTCTATTCTATTCTATTCTATTCTATTCTATTCTATTCTATTCTATTCTATTCTACATCCACAAAACCACAAGTTTAAACAATGCAGTGAAAGACATTAGAATATGCAGCAACATATTATTCATAGCCCCTAAGTGTCAACTGTGAGTGAAGTTGGCATTTCCATACACAAAGGTTGAGAAATCAAGCTTTGTACAAAAGTCACACTGCTGGCCATCCCTCCTTCTCTCTGCTCTAATATCTATGTGCCCATTTCTTTGCTAAGTCTGTACTGGCTGTAATAGTAACTTGTTACTCCCACACTGTTCAAAAGTGCATGCTGGTCACTAATTCCCCATTCACTGTGGGAATTCACACCACATCCTCTGTCCTCGTCTTCACCTGCTTAAATAGGCACCTCTGAATAAGAGAGTACAGGTAGTGGCCAGAAATAGCACTTCACAAAGGATTACTTTGACCTTACACAACACACAAGGATCTTCTCAGAATCATCTTATTTCAGTAATTTTCTAAATATTAATATTAATGATACTTTAACTTTTGCAATTAATATTCCTTAAGTATGATGACACGATAGCTTAGTTTGGCAGTGAACAAAAAATGCTATCTGCAAACTCAGAACAAACTGAAGAGCCAAGTACAATCTCAGATGTCTCTGGAGTCACCAGACCTTTCAGGAGTGAAAGGGAAGGATAACACACTGATTATCTATTCTGTGCAATAGTGACATAATTGTATTGCAAATAAGGCCTGCAGATGGATTTTCTATACGTAAGCTGAATTTCTATCTTTTCACAGAAGACTGGAAACAATCGGTAAAATAATGCTACAAAATAATGATTACTAAAAAAGTCTGCAGTTTTACATTCTCCAATATCGTATCAACTTATACAAATTAGTCCAGCAACAACAGTAAACATATAATAACAGAAGCATTTGTTTACCAACATGCATTATATTAAGGAAAAAAAATTCAGTAAGGCAAGATAACTTTGTCATTTAGCTCACAGTAAGACATATGTTCTTATTTAAATAAAGTAACCACAACAGAACACATCCAGCCTTCTGAAATGAAAATCAAAGTTCTAAGTCCATATATGGATCTCTAGACATTTACAAAATATTCTTGCTAATGTCTATGTAGTTTATTTTTCCTTTCATTCTTTATATTATTACAATGAAACTGTCTACTTCTTAGTAGGAAACCATTATGAATGTTGGTATTATGTTTAGGGGGGATTAAATATGCAGTAAAGCTGCATCTTTGTCAATCTGTCTTTTCAGTTTATATGCCATGGTGTTGCCTTCAGTTAAAAACAATCATAGCAAAACCAGCTGAGAAGCTAAAAAGCAAAGATCAAATATCACCAGCATATATTCAGATCACTTTCTTAAGCACATGTAGAATACTGTTTAAATGCTTACCTTAACTATCCCACGGATATGCATTTTTGCTATCATCTCTGCAGTGTAAAGAAACATCAACAGAGTATCAAGAGCAAATGTCACATACTGGAGAGGAGGATAATGCTCGAAGGTCTTTGGAGTGTTCATACAAACAGAAATAACACTGATGATGGCACAGATTCGTAGTAAAGAGTGTACCCACTGAAAAAAAACCAAGACATTGTGAGATTGCTTTGATGTTCAAAAAAAGCTCAAATATTTAGCCTCCATAACTTGTACTGGCACTTTTTGTAAATGCATGTTTGAGTTTTTCTTTTACATCGTGATCCACATATTAAAGGTCTTCATCCAAAAATAAGCACTCCTGACTTCATTTTATTTTATATACACATATATACAGATATATATCTGTATATATATACACATATATAATTTTATTAGTTAATTTGGGAGGTTGTATAATTGAGAAAGCAAGAATTAAGAGCCAAGAAACTGAGAATTAAGATTCTATCATTTCTACTTTGCAGCTTTTGTAATCCAATTTCTTTTCAAATGACAACTTGTCACATTTATATGCAGACAATAAGTGGAATTATTTGATGTTATAAATTGGGTGAATACATTAAATGAAAATATCTGTGGAAAATTTTAGTTCCACATTTAGATGAACTGATTTTTATATCAGTTTACAATTCCAAAAATTAAGTGAGAGGCATGGGGATTAACAGCATCCTTCTATTTATGAAAAGAATAAATATAAAAAAGACTATGTCACAGAAAGATCCTTCTTAACGTCAGGATTCACTTTTGTTCCAAAGAAGTTCTGTTGCTGCAAGAGAATGGTTCATTTCTATGACTACTTAGGTCTCAGTCCCACTACGATCATTATTAATAAGGCTGATATTCAGTGCCAGTCACAGTGGGAGGTCTAACAAAAAAGCAGAATGTATCAATACAGGGGTTTAAGGTTGGATTATTTTTCTTTTAAATCAAAACACCATTGAAACAGCTTGAAGCCAGACAAGTGTAATGAATCAGAGTTGGTAAGGTCATATCTATCAAAACAAGAAGAAGAAAAAAAAGACAGTTCAGTAAGAAAAAAATTCTCCAAACAAAAAGCACTGAACTAAAGTGTATTTACAACAATTTTTCATCTGGGGAAAAATTCTACACTCATTTACACCACCTCAGACCTTTTGATACCAAGAAGAAGAACACTCACCTAATTTAATACTCACTGTACACTCACCTAAGTGTAACGATATTTGACCTGAACTCAATAGCTCTATCATATGCATACTCTGAGCCCAAATTAACAATTTGGAAGTGGAAAGCACCTGATGAATGATCTCATATGTCCCTTTAACACCCACTTTGTTTCAAACCTTGTTTGAACTGAAAAAAATAACATGAAGCGTGGCTAATATAAAAACAGTTCTCTACCACACTAAAATGTTGGTATTATACATGCTAAGCAATGTACAACTAGTCCATCAAGCGTGACAAGAAAAAATCATTCCATCAAAAAACCGTGTACTGTGTGCTGAGAAACACAGCATATATTTCTGCAATGGCATTTGAAGCTTCTTACAGCAGTCAATACAAACATTCTACTTAAGATTATTTAGCATGAATTAATATATGGGTGTTGTCTTGTAAATGATTTAGGTGTTAAAACTCAGCAGCAAAGCTGAGGGGATCTGGCATCCATACCGCAAATGAGATGATAGTTCCATTAAATGAATTAATGCCAACAACATGTATTATTTCAGAATATTCGACTTCTTGCTTTTACGAAGTAAAAATTTGTACACTATAAGAGAAACGCGAAAATGCCTTCTCTGCAAAAACATGAATCATTCAAAATATAGGAATCCTGGATGCACACTGACTGCTGAATAAATAATTTAATCATAATAACCATATTTACATGGTAAAGACATTTTCTTAATACTGTACATTCTGTTAATAACTCCACTCCCAATGAAGCTTTCCCCAGTTTTCAAGTTGCCAGACACTTTTACACCTACCTATTTCTTAGGGCAGGTTGTAGGTTACAAGGTTGTATGTTATATAAGTTATATTTCAACAATACAATTTACATTTAACTTAGAATTAGTAACTATGGAAAGAGATACCTACTGGTTTGTTAATCCACAGAATATCTGCATTGTCTGACAAAGATTCATCGGGACCGAAATCTGTAACTGGCTGGGCTTCCACCCTTGAACTTTGTTTCCTTTTTAGCATCCTGAAGTTAACTTTTGTTATCTATAATCAGGAAACCTCCTTGGGGAGAAAAAAAGAGAAGACATTAATTCACTAAAGCCATTTTATAATGCATTTTGAACAGTTTTATAAATAACCTAAAGCATTTTATTTTCATGCAAACTGCTTTTGTACTTACTGATTAACAGGATCTTCATTTTATTAGAAAGCTTTGCCTATATAAATCACTGACATGACTCTCATTAGTTTACAAGAATTTACATAAAGGTATGCAACGCAAACAATTACCAGAAACTTAGCAACGCTGGCAGAAAATTTGTACCAATATGCAAAGAATGCTATTGCTGTGAACTTAAACCCAGAGTAATCATTGGATGGATTTGACCTGGAGCCATTTAATTTAATGGTGACATTTCCATTTATTACACTAGGCTAAGATAAAGCCCAACATGCCAAAGGCAAACAGGCGATGTTAAGCAGCCAACAGATGTTAATGTTTTTTACTGAAACCAGAAGAGCCTTTTTGCTATATACTACTACTACCATGTATTTTTCAATTTTTTTTTTTTATGTTAGCAATTATCTATCCAACAGCCAGACAGTCGGCTGTCTCTGGGGCTTGTGTTGGCACATGGAAGCACTGAGGAAGAGGTGTCGTTTCCACAAGGTCAGGCCGAGTCTGGACATTCCTGCATGGGTGGCACTGACTGAGCCTTCTGTATGCTCAGTGATGTGAGCCACAACTAGTGGACACACCATGAGAGCAAAAAGGTGGGTTAGATCTTATTATTGACTTTCCCACAGACACAGTTCATGGATCCCAGAGTCTAAATAAATCCAAAGAGATGAAGAAAATACACTCTCCCAAGGAATAACAGTCTGCCCATGAAATACAATTCTGTCATTCGTGAAATACAATCCCTTATGGATTTTTTTTCAGGAAAGTGAGGGGGGAAGGAGAAAGAAAGGTTCTGTGACCTTGCTCTGGACCTTCACTCTGGACCACACGTGGTTTGTAGGTGACACTACAGTTTCAAAAAGTTTGTAAAAACAAGTATAAAATAGATCCGTAGAATAGTTCGGGTTGGAAGGAACCTTTAAAGATTATCTAATCCAACCCCCCTGCCACGAGCAGGGACATCTTTCACTAGATCAGATTGCTCAGAGTCCTGTCCAACCTGATCTTGAACACTTTCAACGATAGGGCATCCACAACTTCACTGGGCAGCCTCTTCCACTGTCTCACCACCCTCATCGTAAAGAAGTTCTTCCTTATGTCCAACCTAAATCTTCCCTCTTTTCAGTTTAAAACTATTGCCCCCTTGTCCTGGCACTACAGGCCAATTACAGGCCCAAGTATCACAGTGATGACTGCAACATGAATGCAAGAGACACTGTCCTCGATTAGCCAGAGGAAGCAGTGGGCTCAGGACTGCAGAAATACCCATGTGCTTGGTCTCAGCTGGCCTTTTCAACCACACAGGCTGCTGCTTCATGTCCCAACACTATGCACCTACGCATCCTTGGCTACCTCTTCTTTTAGCTGTTATGGCAAACATAACCTATTCATCTTCGTCCAAGTCCCTCAGAGTCTACTCCTACTCTGTTTATTTTCTCTCTTTTGGATTCAAGCGGTCAGCTCCTGTCTCTGTCATTCCCTTGCTACATTTTCAGAAGAATGCTTTTGTGGTTTCTCCTGTGGTGTCTCTCCATACCTGATGAGCTCCATATGTGAGCTCCTTGCAAGCTTCTACAAAGTTTTTTCAGTACCTTCTTTCTATCTGTCAGTAAACTAAAACACCTGATCATGACGACTGCGCCATCAGTACAACCTTGTGTTTTCCTGCCTATACACACTTAACTTGTATCTCCTGTCTAATATTTAAAAACCAAGCCTGAACCATTGATCTATCTTTGTATACACCATAAAGCAACAGGGTCGAGGTCTTGGACTGATGCTCCCAGCTGGAGGAGCTAACATCATGCAATAATTGATTTTTTTAAATTAACAGAAATTATGCAAAGGCAAAAAGTAAGGGACAACTTCTGGCACCTTTATTTGTGTTTGATGGTCAGTCACAGCAACCTTAGTACAAGTAAAACTGGTAAGCTGTCACTAAAAATATGCAAATATTGTAAAATGAACGTTATAAATTAATAGTCTTTCTCTAACAAATGAAGACTGAAATAATATCTATACAAGTCGTATGTTCTCTTAATCCTCATGCTCAAGCTTTATGCTTCGACTTCTTTCTCATAACTGAATTCACTACTTCCGCCTCTTTAGCAATTTTTCCTGCTTTCTCCTATTTATTTCTAAGCCTAATGTATTGACCTATTTTCTCTATTTGGACCAAAGCATAACTAGAAACGCTTGAAGCCTCAGAGATGTTGGTGTACTTTTTGAGGTCATGAAGCCTTAAAATGTCTACATTTAGCACAGTGATAAGAAGTTTACTGCAATGTCTCAGGAGCTGCATTTCTCAAGACTTTAGGAAAAAAAGACGACGCTTTCTAAAACATTTCTTGCAAATATGTTCCTTTGGAAACTGTTACTCAAAAACTAATCAGTGAATTAACAGAACAATAATTTTAGTTTATCATTTCTGTTAATGGCTATGACAGTGCTCCTAGTAAACCCTTAAGAAAATATGTACCAATAAATAGAGAATCAATAAGGTAAGTACAATAAATAATTATGAGAAAAGGCTCAGAATATTAAACACTGACAAGCCACTACTGATTTTTTTTTTTAATAAATGACACTCTAAATAACAAGCTATGTCCATTTGGGGAAGAAAGCAGATAATTATCAACTGGCTATTAGAGAGGCTCTGTTGTTTTTATGCTTTTCTCAGTATTGCTTATTTATACATCTGATGTGTAGGAAGATTAGCCACATCCTTCTAATGAAATTTCCATTTACTCTTTTACCCAGTGCTTCTTTTTTTTTTTTTTTTTTTTTTTTTTTAATTGATCTGGGCACAGAAAATATCGTGAACTTTAGATGTCCATAATGGATTCAGTTCACAGACTTAAATGTTGTGACTAAAAAGATCAGAATTCTTATTTTTAAGAGGTGGCCTTGAATAAACAAATTGCCATGTATATAAATCCAATGGAAGGGAGGAACGTTTATGGAATATAAGAACCAGCTTGTTTACTTCTCTACTTGAAATGAGCAGAAATGCCCGCAAAAAATGCAGAATAAAGATGACAAGCCAAGAATCTTCTGGAAATGGTCTTTAGCAAGATTATTCAAAGCATTGCATGGTTGCTCTCAAGCTTTCATGAAATTTTTTGTTGTTGTTCTCACTACTTTTATTTTTCCAGGGAACACACAGGTTTCTACATGTGTCTGCTACTGTAGAGCAATACAACGCCCGGCGCATCCTCAGGACTCTGCCGTGTGTGCAAAGAATTTTAACTCTTGGACTGCAATCCCTTTTGCACCTGTTTCTGCAAGGGGGAACCAGCTGAAAGATGAAGGGAGCTGTGCACATCCTTCCAGCATGTGACATGCAGTGAGCACCACACCAAGCTGTGCTAATGGGGAGGCTGCAGTCCTCCCTAACCCCAACTACAAATCCACCCCTGCAGTTCCCACATTGATTCTGACACACATCATTAGGTCCTTCTTTGATCACAACCTGTTATTAACATGAAAGGCTTAATACATTCTCTAGCATATATTTCTAGCTCCAGAGTTTTTAAGAAACATTGGTAGCAGGGCAAAGACAGGTTTTGAGACAGGAAAATATCATAGAGTTTTGGGGCTACATCCACTTCACATTTCTTTGGAGCATTTTCTTTACAGTTGCAATGAAAATCCACAGCACAAGTATCAGCCTTCTCAGGGAGGAATGTAGTGCCTTTGCTTTTAAATCTTTCCTCTATTTTTAGAAGCAAAGACAAATTAAAGGAAGAAAACTAAATAGAAAATTACTGACACACTGAGCCCCTTCAGATCCATTTGGTCAGTCTTTTCTCTTCAGGTATGTTCAGCAACCACTACACTGTCTAAACCAGCACCAACCACTGAATTTGCAGCTTCTGATGAAATTAAAGTATTCTAGCAGAATAGCTGGTGAACTTAAGACCCACTGCGTACTTGGGAAAAAAAAGTATGAAGAAGGTCTAATCCCAGTTTGTGATATCCACACTAACCACAAGACACTCCTGCTGATGGAAGTCTGCACTTCCTACCAAAATCAAAGGACAAATTTGAAAAAGTAGCTGATCCTACATAACATCAAAAGCTGAGAAATCTGTGTCTTGTTTATAAAGCAAGCTCACTGGATACAGTACAATCTGCTCAAGAAATCTCTATCGCAAAGTCAGGAAAACATGCTTATAAATGCTCTGGTAGACAAAGAAGGCAGTTGAAAAATGACTTCACAGAAAAATAAATAGGAAAATAAAGCAGATATTCCTACCTACGACTTATGGAGAGAGTTTAAAAATCAGACAAATCCTTGGAATCAGCAATGTCTGGCTTCCAACATACTTCTTTCTCACTGCCTATTGACTTTGTCACCTGAGATCATGTGAGCACTGCCTCAAGGTCCTCCCAGGGCTGGCCACCTACAAGAACTCTGTTCAACACCAATTCTCTCTTCTTTGAATATGTCATCTCCCCTCGCAACTTTTCCCAGAGCTGGGACACACAAAGTGGCACATAGACTGCTAAGAGAATAATTATCTTTGAACCTTTTACTATCCGTGAAAGCTAAAATGGGTGACAAGAAGAGGGCATGAACACCCATAGATATAGCATGATGACAAAACCCTATTTCTGTATTATACATTAAAAAACCTCCAAACTACAGGCTACCTCAATGGAGAAATTGCTCTTAACCATAGTATGCATTATATGGTTATAGGAAAAATGGAAGTTCTCATTCTTTCATCTCAATAGCCTTCTCCTTTCCCTCTTAGCACATCGTCGCTGTTTCTGTATTGCCTGCTCCCTCCATCCCCATGTTCCTCCATCCTGGCTTCTGGGTGCAGGTACAAGTGAACGGCATTTCAGTATTTGTTTTCATGTAGCAAAATATTTGAAGTGAGCAAGTTATATACATGACAGTACAGACATATTTAATTTTAGAAGGGTAAGGACAGAATTCCAATCAATACAATCACATGGCACATGCCGCTATGGATGTTATTAACTCATAACTAGTTTCAAGGAAAAACTTATTTCAGTACTTTTTCTCTCTGTGTGGTATTGTTATTGCATCTGATAAAATGTTCTAAAAGATCTCTTTATTATTTTGAACACAGTATACTGCTAATAGCTGACCGAACTTCAGTATTCGTTAAAATCAAACAGGATTCTTCACAAAGAAGGTATACCGGAGGAAATATCCTAAAAGCCAGTTACATTCACATTTTCAAATCATTTGGATACAGGCAGGAAAGAACAGCTGGTGACATCTTGTACTTACTAACAGGACCCCAAACCAAAAATACCAGACTGGGGTTCATGGATCGAGGAAGGTTTAACAATTGCTTAAGGCTGCCAATGTAAGAACATTCAGTCTGAAAACAGACAGGTGTCAGGACTTTACCTCTTTGCTCCCAACATGTCTCCCGTGTCTTGTCTTATTATTGGCTAAGGACAATGCTTACACAATATTTATTTCTTAAATACAAGTTCCTTCTCTCAGACCTAGCCAAAATAATTCAGACCTACTCAGCAGACAGAATCAAATATCACATTGCATACAAAAGCGGATCTCACGTGAGCCAGATATACAGCCTACCACTACTATCACATCATGTCATATCACAAGTCCTTTTTACTGTAAGCCTCCTAACATCCGGAAGATACGATTTTGAAGAAACTACGCATGCATATACATGGTGCTGTGACACAGCCAGATAATGAACGTCATAATTTTCAATCGAATCGGTTAGCTTGTTGATATTTCTCAATTAAGAAATTGGGTTGAGTAAAAGAAAAAAAACAACTGGATGATTTTTCAAACAGCGCTGTTAGACCACACCATGGCACATTCCACCACACCACTTCTTTTACATACAAAGTAGAGATCAAGGTACTCAAAAGCTACTTCTCCAGTAAAGAGCAGGTACACTCTCACATTTCACAGTCCCAGCTCCCCACGTATCCTGAAAGGAGGGACACATCCAAGCACGAAGCGGCTACTTCCCTGTACAAGTAACCAGCTTTTTCTTTCAGTGGAAACCAAAGCACAAGAGTGGTAAGCACCCTCAGCCTCCCTCCAACATGTTGGCTGTTGGCATGACTGGACAACAGAACAGTTTTCCAAGCCCTACAATTTAAATATACCCTTAGACATTACTCTGTCAGAATGGCTGATAAAATGCTAAAATTGAATGATGGTCACTGAACACACAGTAATTTTATGTAGAGAATATACCGATGGCAATATATTCCCTTTATGGATATATAGCACAGTTTAACAGCTAGATTACTTCCAAAGTTCACATTGACTGTGGGCCACCTACCCACCACTTGGTGCCCTAAGATTAGTCTACTGCAATGTAGTCTATATTAAAGTCCTTAAGAGCCCATAGCTGACAAAGACATGGAGCACTGTGCTTAGTAAGAATCATGCTGGAAAAAATACGAGCGCAGTGTTCTGGGATTTGCTTTTGCAGTCTACTCATTTCCAGGTGGAAACTGTGTTACAGCCCTCTGTCAGAGCAAGGGGGCAGGTAGCAGCAGGTCACTCTTTCAGAGGATTGAGGGAGCAACCCACCCTCTCTCTAAAATACCCCACATTCAGTAACTTGCTAGGAATACTGCAGATCCATTTTCCAGGGTTTTAAAGAAAGGGATGAGGGCATCCTTCCCAGAATGATGCAGGGGTGGAAAGGAGCTTCTCTGTAGGCAGATGGCTGGCAGCATGCCTGCTTAAGTGACTATTTTAATGTTGTTGGGATTTTCGTGTACCACTAATTACATGTTAGTGTGCCTAGAACCTTGTATACACATCTTTTCATATTTTAAGCTGAAATAAATTAAAAATTAAAATAAACAGTCGTTATATTCTTTTAGCATTGTTACAATTTTTGCTAAAATAATTATTTAAGAAATTTGAATATTCTAGATCATCTTCCCTTCCCAAATTCTTCCCTTTCCATCATTTAAGGCATCACCAGCAAAACTGTTAACACCTATATATTTTAAACTTTAAATCCTGAAAACAAAATTAGGACTCTTCCTTTTTATCCTCTTACCTTTCCTTTAAAACAAACAAATTGACGTATGATACACACTCCCATTGCTGCAGGACAGTTCCTAGAAGTTGCAGTCATAACCTCTGGTACTGTACTACCATCTTCATAAACACCATGATTGAATGTAATGCTCCAGGAAGAAAAGGCCAAACACAAAGGCTTTATTTGGGGGAAAAAAATAAATGGAAAACTGAAATCATAGAATCATAAGCTACATCAGGTTGGAAGGACCTCAGGAGGTCTCTAGTCCAATCTCCTGCTCAAGCAGGGTCAACTCTGGTGTCAGACCAGGCTATTGCAGTTTACTCAGGTTACTCCAGTCTGGTCTTGAAAACCTCCGAGGATGGAGACTACACAATTTCTTTGAGCATCTTGTTCCACTGCTTGATTGTCCTCACAGTGGAAAAAAAAAAAAAAAGATATGAAAGATGAAAATATCACAGAAAATAAAGAAAGGAAAAAGAAAAAAAAATTACCTAGTAGAACCAAGACAACTTGCACCCATAGTCTAGGAGTGGTATCTCCCAAAGCAAGACATTTATCAGTACTTAACTGATTCAGGAAACTTCAAATGAAATAAAAGAGGCTATGGAAGTAAAGAAAGGGAGAACAGAAAAAGATTGAAAGGGAAATAAAATATGATTCAACCCATAATGCCCATATTAGGCTGACTTTGCTCTTTACCTCCAAAAAGATTTCATGCTCAAAATCTACAGGACATCCAAGCCATTTTCCAACCATGGAAGAATTCTATTAATAACACAGTAAAAATAATTTGTGCATGCAACACCTCTATTTTACTCATAAACACATAAAAAATCTTGTTTACAACTGCCTGAATTCCTAAATACCTAGGGGGTGGGGAGGAAACCCAAATCCTCAGAAGCCGGTAACAGTTCTATCTCACCATGAGATACTCATGCCTTAAGAAGACATTCTTATCTGTGAAAATCTGAGACTCCCCACCTCTTCCAGAGCTTGGTCCAGTAGCCCATTACTCCCCACAACACAGCTTGATACTACTCATCTCCTGTGGTGAAAGTTTAAGACCTGAAACCTCTGTGACTCAAGACCTGGGTTTGGATGAATGCCACATAGGTCTACATAGTGTTCATGGTACCAGCAATGTCCAGAAGCTGGAAATAAGTCAAAACAGAGTAAGTTGTATTTCCAGGAGGTATAGCTTAAATGGGAATGAACTGTGATGGACCAAATTTCAGCTTAAAATAAAACAGACGCACCAAACAAGAAGACTATGGGTCTACATTTCTAAAGCACAAATGACATGCTGATCGTTATGGCTTTAAAATTTCATTTTAAAACAAAGTACCAAGCTGAAACAGTTAAACAAAAATTCCAACTGTTCCTTAAAGTCCCCAAAGGTATATGCATGAACTTGCAGAGAGCTGGAGTCTTCTAGCAGTCAGAGAGACCAACTCAAAGAATTGTAATTTTTTTCTCCTTCCATTAAAGTTTCTTAACTTTGTGATTTATGCAGCAAAACTTAGTTCATTGTTAATATGTATTATTTCTCTGCTGGTCACTTAGAGGGCAGGTGGGATGCAGCTGCTGTGGAAGGAAATGAAAAGAGAGAGGGACAATGAAATGAAACAGGAAATTGAAGATGCTTAAGACAAAGACAAAAGACTCAAATAGCATTTAGTTAGTATTTTCTCACTGTGAATATTTCCCTTATGACTGACTCAGAACGCAACAATGGGTAACCAACCAAATCATAGCTGACTTAAAAGCTACATCTGCACATAAAGGCCATCAGAAACCTCCATCCTTTCCAGAAACATGTCTCTGACATTACTGGGGGTGCTAACATAAAAAGATGTCAATAACAGAAAGAAATCTTAAGCATCTCTCTCTCCACTCAATGAACAGCGTCGAGATCCCTGACACTGCACGTTAAAGAGATTGACTTCAGGCCTAGGTACCTCGCTCTCCCCAACCACCCCAACCCCAGAGCCACCCGCCCCTGCGAACCAGGCGACACCTCCCCTCAGGGAAGCAGCTCCCCACAGCACGCACCCTGTCCCGCCTCAGCCCCATCCACAACCGCCCCATTCAATTAGCGCACCCCCGGCCTGTGAGAAACGAAGAGGCCGGTTGGCCCCACGGCCCTGCTCTGCTTCAGTAATGCCGGGAGGCATTTTTTTGGCCCCACTGAGGGATGTGGAGGGGGCCCGGGGCGGCGGGGGCAGGCCGGCGGCGGGCTGGCGGCCAGCCGCCCGCCGCCGACCTGCCCCCGCCTGCCCCGGCGAGGCCCAGTGGCAGCAGGCCCCGGGGCCGGCCCGGAGCGCCCCATGCCACGGCGGGGGAAGGACGGTTGGGGCGGGAGATGAGGAGGGCGCCGCCGCCCCTGCCCCCCCCCCCCCCCCCGCGGAGCCGGCCAGACCTCTCGCCGCGCCCGTCCCCTCCCTGGGAGTCGCCAGCGTCCCCGGGAAAGCCACGGCGGTCGCCGGCGATCGAGGGGCCGGGGAAGGGAGCGGGGAGGAGCCGGGGCCCACCGTGTACCGCGCAGCAAGCCGCGCCCGACGCCTCCGACCTACCGCCAGCATCTCCCTTCATGGCGCGGTCGGGAGGGGCCGGTCCCGGCCCCCGCGGGTGTGTGAGGTGTTAGGGTTGTGTGCCTGCCTCGTACGCCGTCCTCCCCGCGGTGGATCGGGGCGGCGGGGCCCGCCCGGCGGTAGCGGCGGCGGCCGCCCTCGGTCTCTCGGCAACGGCGGGGGGGCGGCGCGGGCGGGGCGGCCTGTGGGCCGGCGCCGGGGAGGGAGCAGGTGAGGAGGAGACGGTACCGACCGCACACGGGCACGTTGGGGAAAAAACAAACAAACAAACAAAACAAAACAACCACCACCCTCGAGTTGCTAAAGCCTCCCGGTTGAGAAGAAATAGGGCTTGGCGGCTTGGGCGCCGGGGGTCCCCTCAGGCAAAAGGCTCCCACAGCGGCTTCGGTGTGCCCCGACCCACGCAAGCGGTGAGGGAAGGGAGGAAGAGCCCGCCGGCGGTTACCCCCTCAGGCCGAGCGGGCACGGCCGCTGTTCAAAAATAGGTTTTCGTTTAGGGGTGTGCGGTGTTTTGGTTTGGTGTTCTCATGATGGTCTTCAAGTACGAGGATAGTTGTCTTATTTTGGTAAGAAATCCTCTTCGTGCATCTCAGAGCTTGTTTTAGTACGCGTGCGCTTTGCCGCTGCAGAGCGTTTACCTCACTGGTACCATCAGCTGGGTGGCCTGGTTAATTTTCAGTTTACTGAAGAGCCAAGTAAAGGCACAGTCTTGAGCTCCACAGTGAAATAAATTCATAAAATAGCATCACCTGTTGTAAAGAGATACCACGAAAAAACCGAATAAATAAATAAATACCCAGAAAATAGGTTCTATAAACGAAGTCACCATGTTCCAATCTGTATTTTTATCTTCTTGGACAATGAAAGTACATTTCTGTAAATTATACTTAGTCTTTAAATGATACTCGTTGATACGAAATAATGGGAACCCATAGCCTTCTGAAGCTTATAAAATTAGCAAAATTAAAGATGTAATCCTGCAAATGCAGTTGTTGCTACGATGTCATTAAAGACATGGAATAGGATTTGAAAAACAAAACCCTCAGCAAAATACCCCAGAAAGCAGAAGGAAAGTGTATGGCATAAATTGTATTAGGTTCCTTTAGATTATATCTATTTGACGCTTACAACAAAAACTAATAAGCTAGTTAGGAGCTGGCCTCAGGATTATGGATGCAGTCCTGCCAGCGCTTACGTATGTGCATTACCAGCATTAGCAATTCCAGTAAATTTAAGCACCTAATTTTAGTGTTTGCAGGACTAGAGTCTTTGAGAGCAATCAGCCAGCTGATATCTCATGGGGAAAAAAAAAAAAAAGGAAAACAAATCATTTTAAGAATAAATGTGCTTACAAATAATACTTTTCACACTTTGTCTTTTTCCTCCCCAGTTATATTTTATTACTTGGGATAAGTTGCTAGGCAGCATTATGCTGTTGGTGATGGCATCTCATAAATGAAAACTGACAGTTGCGAACAGTGAAACGTTGCAGCTATATCTAAGCAAAAGAAATCAGCATTTGCCACCAGAAGTGACTTTGTGCAACAGTTTTTCTGTGAATATACTGGCCTAGGAAGACCAATTCTTGATAGAACAGTTCAGGTTGGAAGGGACCTCGGGAGGCCATCTGGTCTGACCAATCTACCGAAACCAGGCTCAGCTGTGAGATGGCATCAGCTTGCTCAGGGCTTTGTCCAGTTGGGTCTTGAAGACCTCCCAAGACAGAGACTGCACAGCCTCCCTGGGCAACCTGTTCCAGTGCTTGACTCTCCTCATGGTGAAGGATTTTTTCCTGACCTGTGGCTGGACCCTCTCTTGTCCGCTGTCTCTCCTCCTGCCATGCACCCTTGGGAACAGCCCAGCTCCGTCCTCTTGACAGCTTCTTATAGACCCTGGCAGACTGCCCTTAGGTGCCCCCAAATGCCCTCTCCAGGCTGAACAAGCCCAGCTCCTTCAGCCTCTCCTCATGGGGCAAGTGCTCCAGCCCCAGCCACCTTGGTGGCCTGCCACTGAACTCATGTATTAACATCTTTAATGTACTGAAGGGGCGCTCAAAATTGGATGCAGTATTTTAGATACTGTTTAATGACTGCCAAATAAAAGGGGATTAATTTCCTTACATGTGGTTTGTATTATAGAATACATATTTTCTTACATATTTCAAACTTCTATGTTTACCTGGTATCAGATTTGCTAACTCAGTGTTAAATTTTGCCCAACCTGCCTATACTGAACCTCTGTGAACTGCAGGCTACTAACAGGAACCCACACTTTCAGAAGATTGGATGCTCTTGGACAGCCTGTCCATGAGCATGACTTGCATCAGGTGATGCTAGTGCTGGAAGAAGGGTTTAGCCCTTGATGCCTTGATGTACGCGCCTATGCGCAGAGGAAAAATAGTAGTGTCTTTCGTTTAAAGAATTGTGCAGACAGTGAAGGTTTGCTCTTTGCAAGAAAAAGCCCTTGCTTGCTTTGCTATTTCGCCACAAATTTACTTTCACGTCTGTCATGTGAAAAGCGGTTACGTACATTTTAGAATTTAAGTGGCGTATATCATGTATGTGAGGATAAAAGTGGAAAACTTAGATATTTATAAAATTGCTGATATAATTTTGCAGAGTCTATCGGTCATTTAAAGTCCATCCTGATGTTTAATATTTAGGGCTGAAGTTTGGTTTTATTCTGATTTAGAAAATTCCCATTGACCTAAAGAGTAAGCCATAAACACACAGATAAGGACTGAATTTGGGAGTTAATCTGAAGATCTTACTTTGTGGTAATATGAAATAGGTCAAAAGGAAAGATATGTCGTAGTAAAGATCTACCTCTCATCTCTATAAATCTAGAACAGATAAAGGAATTTCCTTATTCATTCTTCAAACTTCAACACATGGTTGAAACCGGCCATGGGGGAACTTCCATTTAAAATTTTGGAAAATTCCAGAAGACTAATATTGAGAATTCAAGTGGAGAATTCTCAACCTCATCTGTCACGTTAATTTCTGTAACACGATCTGCAAACACAGTAAGATCTTCCTGGATAAAAGGTAATTACAAACCCAAGTTTCTTAGACCTACTCACTCAATAGGTCCTGAAGAAAAAGAGGGAATGCAAAGCATCTACTTAGTTTTGCATGTTTTGTTGCAGAATTTGGATAGCTCTCAAGCCTTCTTGTTGTTTTGTTTTGTTTTGTTTTGTTTTGTTTTGTTTTGTTTTGTTTTCTGGGATACAGTTAACTCAAGCAATTAAAAGGATAAAAATTGGAGTGAAGTGTTGGTAGGCTGCACCAAAGCAGGCAAGTGATGAACATCCTCATCTTCCCCATTTTAAGTGAGCAAGAGTTAAGAAGGGAAAACACTGTTCCATCTTATAAAATCCAATTGCCATTCTCCCATTTGCTGACATCATATAAATACACCTGTTTCCACAGCAATATGTGTTTTTTAATTATCCTACTGTGGTTGAAAAGAGGTAAAGCCACATTAGAAATAGTGAAACTACGGGCTTTTATTTCTGAATGTATTTAAGCTTTATTTCTATCTTTCTTGTCCTTACTTTCCATAAGTATCTGTTAAGGATTTGAAGAGTAACATAAACAAATTTTAAAAACATCCCAAGGAGCTGAGCTTATTGGAAATGCCGTTGTTGGAATTCGATTTACCACTTAGGAAAGAATGCACTGCTTGATCAGATTTCTGATATTCAATAATGAGTAAAAGAATTCATGAAATATTCATTTTGAAATGATGCTTGAGCTTTTAAAAAAGGTCACAAAATGTCATTTAGAAATTCAGAATTAAACTTCAGACCCAAAGGAAGATTTAATCATTTAGGCATAGGATACAAGTCAAAACCTGCTCTATTCCTGCTTTGTTGCTGTCTAGCCCCAGGGCATCCAAAGCCCTTAGTCATCTTAATGGCAGTTACCACAAAGTTCTCCCTTAGTCTGAAGTCCTGCTCTGCACACGCTGAGCAACACCCCAGTCTTGCCAGGGCTCCACATGATTCAAACCAGCCCAGCAGCCTGGCTTTCTTCTGTCTGTCTGCTCTGTGTGGCTTAGGCTGAGAGGTGGTCTCACTCTGAAGCGTATAACCATAACAGAAACGGTCGTGGAGCAACATCAGATTAATGACTGCAAGAGAAGATGAGCTAATGGTCATTTTGATCGGGATGGATTACAAAACTGCCATTCTTGAGTGTCTGTGACCAGTGTCAACACTGATGAACCAGAATAAAGGACATGGAGTATAGTTTTCAAAATTTCAAACCTTAAGGAGGGTCCTAAGTCTACAACTAACTATGTATGTATTTGGTTTGCTTTCAAAAAGTACTGAGTACTTGGAAGAGGGGCGATAATGGTGTTCCCCCCACCCGTCCTTTTTCTTAATTGCTGTCTCTCCTTCATTTTTGGTTTAATAACAAGCAGCAGGACCCACTGCAAGACAGAGCATTGAAACCATACGAGATGGTTGCTGTTGCCTGGAGAATCTGGTGTGCGTATGTTGAACTCAGGCACTAAACCTGAGTTACCGCAGCTTTGCCTCTAAGAAGTCAGCAGTATCTATTTTTTAGTTTACTATCCCTAGAAACAACTCTTTGGTCAAAAGGATGAGAATGATCTTTCATTATAACTCACTCAGGTAACTAGTTCAAAAAATACAAAAATCATAAACATTCATTATTTTTATTGTATTTGCTACTATTTTAGATTTGTCAAGATTCCCAGCAACAAAGAATATTGTCCCTCTGAGAAATAAGGCACAAGAAATTTCCTTTCTTGTCCTCCTCAGCAATACTGTTAGCTTGCATTACACCAGACCTTGACTCACTTTCTGAAATAAGTGCTACATGGTTAAGAACGTATTAGTATGTTTTTTAAAACTTACTATTATTGCTGGCATTCTGAGCTGTCTTGCAAGCTCATGCTTAAAAATCTCATGCTGCCTTAAGGCCTCTGTAAAAGCAGGGTATTGTTGCTGTTTGGGGGAATTAACTAGTAAACATTAAACAAACAAAAAAACTGCCTACTATTTAAAGTTTCAACTGGGACCTGAAAGAGTAAGCTAAGGTTTTACACTAGAGTATAACACAATAACGTCTTGATTAATGTTGGCCTATGAACTGTTTGGGTAGCTTATATTCACTACTATTCAGGCCAGCTACATTCAGGCCAGCTCAGCTTTAATCTTGTTCTAACCTTGATCCTATAACTCCAAAAGCTATTTCTGTTCCCTGTGTGATACCATCAGCTGTCCCAGATTCCATGTCATGTCAGCAAAATGAACACAAGATTTTCTGTTCTGCACAGCTCTGGTGTACTCTGTCTCTTGCTCCCTTCCAACGATGACATCGGCTAGCAGAGCAATGACTCTCAGCGGCTGCAAGCACTTCTGAACTCTTTAATTTGGACAGATTTTAGTTAACTCCAGCAAGTATTTTGGTCCACGGGTGTTAAAGTGGTTTGTCATAGATCTTTACAGCCATCTCATTTAGTGGTTGTATATCCTTGACAGAAGTGATGAAGAATCACTGGGAGCTTCCAACTCTCCTCATTCCATGTTTTATGGAGAAGTAATAGCTTGTGTGATATGTGGGATTTTCAACTTCTGGTTAATTTTAGAAAATTGCTATGTAAGCAAATGCCTCTGCAATGTCTTCACTGATATAAACCCATGGTGCTACTAAAATGGCTTCCATGGAAACCCAGGAGGATTAGTTCACAAATTTTGGTGGTCTCCAGTTATTTTTTAAGCTTAGACTGTTCACTGGATGTGCATTTTGCTTTGTTTTGTTAAAAAAAAAATACGTAAAAATAGCATGGAATGTGGTTTGCAAACCTAATGGCTTCGTTAAAGTGACAACAAAATTAAGCTGGCCACTAAAAGGCTGTAATAAAGGAGTAGGCAGAGTCCATCTGCCTCCCCACACCAAATCAAATCTTGTTCAGTAGCACAGTATGTCATCAGAGTCATAGAATTATGGAATATTTGAGGTTGGAAGGGATCTCTGGAGATCGTCTAGTCCAACCTGGCTGCTCAGAGCAGGGTCACCTAGAGCCAGTTACCCAGAACCCTGTCCAGATGGCTGTTGACTATTTCCAAAGGTAGAGACTCCACAGCCTCTCTGGGCAACCTGTTCCAGTGCTAGACCACTCTGACAGTAAAAAAGCTTTTTCTTTGTTTTTTTGTTTTTTTTTTTTCTTATGTTTTAATATTATTTTAAGTCACTTTACTACAAAAACAATTCTGGCAACGTTAAGATACTGCTTGCCTTTAACAAAAAAAAATTAAAAAAATCACTGCTTATCAATTACCTAGTCTACCCCAGGGTTTACAACTTGGTTTTCACACATAATGTTACATCACACTTCTTCACAGTTCAGAAGGCTATGAAACCACTGAAGAGCCATCACCAGTTCGGATAGGAAATTAGACTATTTGTTCCTCTCCTGGTAAATAAAATAGCAGGAGAAAGGCTTATCCCAATCTTTGACCATACCAAATCCTGCAGACTTTTAATAAGAACACTAATAGTGATATACTTAAACTGAAGTTCAAGTGTAGGTGCGTGTAGCAGCACTTATTTTCTTGATTCCACATCCTTGCTGGAAGTTATTTCTTTTGTGACAAGTATTATTTAAACCTATTGCCTACTTTTCAAAAGTCTGTTCAGTATTAGCAGTATGTTCCGGCTCCTCCTCCTCCTCAGTGTTGTGTTGACTTTCTCTTCTCTACCTTTACTCTGCAGGTAGTGACATTACAATGTGTAAAGTGTACATCTACCAAGTACCTACAGGTCTGAACCTTTAGTCTGAAACTCCAATATGTAGGAAAAGTAGCATTTCACGAGCACTCTACTTCATGTAGATGTATGTTATCCAGTAGAGAACAAAGCTCCTTAAGATTACATACAGGAGTCACTTCAAGGCAGCGTGTCAGGTTCTCATTTAGAAAGAGACTGGCTCCTTTTAAATTGAATTGAATTTACAGTCTGTTTGGAAGCCACTTATCTCCCAAATATAAACACATCTAGTGTGCATATATACATATATATGTATATACATGCATGCATACAAACATTCTAGGTTTAAATGATTAAATAATAGATCTGAGCAAAGGTTAAATCCAGTAAGGGAGCACTGAGAGATCGTATTAGAGGCACGTACACATGAAAGCAATTATTAAACTCAAGCTCTGGGTGCACATTTTAAGTACTGCACCCTTGGACTGTGTAATTGCGCCTTCTCCAAATTCAAAAGGTCCACAGCCAAAGGGTGTGTATTACTTAAAACCTTGACAGATGTAAATAAATAAAAAATGAGAGAGTGATAAGGTCAACATATCATGATGGATGTCTTCTCCTGGTACATTTGAAGTTATAGTTTGCAGGCTGCTTGAAGGTCTTGTGAATATCTATCAGCACCAGTCTGCACAGGGAAAAAGAAGGAAGATGAACAGATGGCAACATTTTAGTGTGTGGATTAAAGATAAATTTAGTGCCAAAAGGGAATTACTATTGTTTAAAATGCAAAGCTTTCTATTTATTCTTCTCTAACTCCACACTTCTGTCAGTACAATTTCTGACAATCTATTGTTCTTAAAAGTGCTCCTTTTTGAATCTAAGGGTTTAATTATTTTTTTTTATTGTAGTACTACAAATAAATTTGAAAATCTGTCACACAGATAGAACACATAGTGCTGCAGGAAGCATGGACTTCAAAATTCAAGGACTGTCAAAAATAAAGGCCTACCAATATTACTTACCTTTTCACTAGATCCATCAAAGTCAAATGCATGAGGTTAGCACAACTGTAAGCATTTGCAAGACTGAAGCCAGCAGATCACTCTTAATACAGGATTTTTTTCCAGCTGCATTGCATGAGAATATTCTGTAACTTATTTATATACTATATACTATATACTATATACTATATACTATATACTATATACTATATACTATATACTATATACTATATACTATATACTATATACTATATACTATATACTATATACTATAGTATACTATAATATATATACTATATATATTTACTATATAATATTATATACTACATATAATATACTGTAAAGGGCAGCAAAACTTAAAAGTTTAGTATACAATGTGCAACAGCTATATACAGGGTTATGAGATATTTTTTCCCTCTAATTGTCTTTGTTCATATTTTAGGACAAAATTAGGTGCCATGTAGAGGACAGTACACTACAAGTACAGAGCAGAGTTTTACACTTCACAGCTTCAAGATAACCTATTAAAATAAGACAAAAGTTTTATGTTTTAATAGTCCATTGGAATCATATTTGGTTTTAACATGTTTATCTTGAGGGAATAAGATTGTTTCTTTACAAATATGCTAGAACAGATTTTGTCCAATCTCTTCTTTTGTCATTCAGTTAAAGTTTATATTTCAATTGAATGGGTACTTGACTGAAAACTGGATTTTAGGGGCCCCAAACTGGACTTTAAAGGTTCTTTTGGCATCTACAAGACTAGCAGAGCAAAGTTAAAAGTTTGATGTATTTTTTTTTTTGCAGGAAGATCACTAGCAGAACTAGTTATGTTAGCAGGAATCCTGGGAATTGTACCCTTGAGTTCACTATGTTAAATGTAAGACACCAAATTACACTTTTGGGAAAGGCACCATCTGAGTCAAAGGAGTTTTAGCCAAATCTTAAAATGTTTCCTAGAACAGTATAATCTGTGGTATACCAGATATTTAATATGAAAATAAAACAGGAGTTATTCATTTTGAGAAAGCTACTGAGGGCTTTAATCTCCAATATAGGCTCTGGAACCAGTTAAAGTTTCTTCTGTCAGCTGCCTGCTTTAAAAATGCAAATGTGTATGTGTAGACTAGGGCACCTATATCCTACCATCTTCTGTGGTGGAAGTTTGTTTCTTTAAGAGCTTTCCATCCCAGGGAGGTATGGGGCAATCAGCAATTTCCCAGGACAACCAGCGGGGTCAAAAAGTGTTGCAACTTCTCTGTAGCATAAAAAAATGCACGTGGCCATTCCTGAGAAATTTCACCTATTTAGAGAGGCTATCCTTCATTTTAGCTTAGTTTTAAAGCACTTCCAAAATCTCCCACTGCTCTGATGAAGTGTTGTACCGTGCGTTTTAATGAGGCGTTAGGAAATGGCTAACTAATAACATTTTTTAATTTGCAGTCGCTCAGGCTGGTGTCGGTTGGCAGCCCGCGGTGTCACCCAGTGCGATGCTGTGAGCAGGTAACCTTGGGGAAAGGAGGGGAGGGAGGGAGCTGGGGAGGCAGGCGGGAGGGAGGTGCTGCAGCAGCCAGGCAGGGATGCTGCAGCTGGGGAACACTGGTCCTGTCTCCTCAGCCGTGCACATTTCCCCCACCATGTTACACAGATTAGCCCAAGCAGCCATCCGTCAAAGGACAGGGGGATACACATACCTCAAATATTTACGGTGCCTGCACTTTGAGAATGAGACAGTTCGTTCACATCTGTGAATGGGCCACTTTTAAAACATCAAAATAAACCATCTGGCTGCACAACTGTTTCTAATTACTTCCCTGCCTAGACTGTAAACTTCGGGGTTTGGCACCGGCCTCCCTCCCAGAGCGCTGCCCAAATCCCGCTCCCAGGCAGCTAATCAGAGCCACTGCAGCACGGGGGGAGCAGCCCTGGAGCTGGGCTTGTCCAGCTCATAGCTCTCTGCACGCCTGGCGGGTCTGTCCGGCCGTCTGTCCGGCCGTCCATCTGCGGGAGTGCTCCAGGTGCGGCGTAGCGCAGCTCGCACCATGTACGCACAGGGGCTGCCGGGGCTGGTGGTGCTGCTGCTGGTCACCTCGCTGCCGGCCGGTCACCCAGCGCCACCGGCCGGCCCCCCAGCCCTGTGGTAAGTGTGGCTCTGAAGCCTCCTGGGGGGTTGCGACTGATTTATGAGATGTCAGGAGTGTGGAAGCTGGGGCTGCGGAGGGAGCCGTGGAGCGATTTGTGAGCTCTTCTGCCTGCTTAAAAGTGACACTGAGGGAAGTGCTCTGGGTCTCTGGGGAACCTAAATAGGTGCTGTGTACACTGCGGGGGTTTGTTGCAATGATGTATTTCATGCCCCAGATGCAGCTATTTAAAGCAGTGAAGGGGGAAGAGTTGGATAGTGATGACTCTTTACACCCAAATCTCTAAATTCTGCTGCCTGAGTGGAGCAGGCGCCTAACCGCAAAACCCTGTGAGTTGCTGCTCTTTGGTGCAGCGGCACAGCAAGGCACGCTGCCCTTTGCTCTTCCCAGCCACCAGGGCCAGCACCTGCCTGCTCTTAGAGCCAGCAGCTCCTTTGCTCCAGAACCTGCAAAATCTAGTGTCTGAGAAGTGCAGGTCCTAGTAACCTGAATCCTCAGTATTCAGCATTGCGAACACCTGCTTTTGGCTTGGCTGGTCCTTTGTTCTTTTTTCCTACAATCCAGCTCTTGATGAGGCAACATGTGATTTTCCCTGTGTATGTCCTGATCTCTGTGTGCTCCAGTGCATGGTACAATTGCATGGCAGAGCTGCAAATCTTCAGATCTAGCATCTGGATTCTGCTGACTTTACTAAAACCACTGCCACAAACTACACTGTTGCATGGAAAGCCGTGATTACTTTGGTTTCCTTTTCCGATGAAAGCATGGATCCTATATATCTGAGAAACAGAAGGATTACTTTGGCAAATGTATTTTATTAGCATCAACCATAGGTTTGCTTTTTTGTATCATATATTCCTGTTATGCTACCTAGATGTTTGGAAGTATACATATTTTCTAAACCTTTTGGAATAATTCAGATCAAAATGTTTCATGATAGATAATCGAACTATACATGTATATGCGTATATACCAGATATGCATGATGAAAAAGAAGATAAGCCAAATGCAGTTAACAACGTAAGTAAAATACAATATAAGCATTCCCGCAGGTAGCAATGAGATTTCTGACAAAAGAGAAGAAAATTGGGTGATTTGAGGCAGGTAATAGTTTACAACCATAACTGAAGTGGTGGTGTTAAAAACGATATTGTGGGGATCAGCTGATGCCATGGCAGGAGGGTGGTTTCCCATGAGCCAAGGTCCTATCGGCTCTGAGCTGCAGCCCCTGGCTTTGACCACAGCTTGTTCTCTTTGCTGTCCTGCGCAGGAGCGGTTTGGGTAGCCCTTCTTCGTGCCAGCTGTCTCGGACTGAGTCGGAGCTCAGGTGCCATGTCCCAGGGGGGAAGCTGTGCAGTGACAGAGGCAGATGCGAGTGTGGAGTCTGCATCTGCCAAGTGGCTGAGTCCGGGAAATACTACGGTCCGCTCTGCGAGTGCCACGACTGGGTGTGCGAGATCTATGATGGGAAGATCTGCGCAGGTAAGGAAGCCGCTATGGTGACAGAAGCTTAGAAAATTAACAGTATATATTATAACCAGAAATACGTTTGGAACACAGCACACTGATGCAGGAGAGACATGTTATGTATGTGTCTGAACCATGACTCTAAACGGGATTGTGGGCACATCCAAGGATTTCATCAGATTAAAGGATACAAGTCAAAGGCACTGCCTCTGCCATTAAATGGGACTTTGCCCAGAGTGAGCTTCATCTTCAGCAGGGGCAAAAGCAGGAGTTGCTTTGAGTTGGAGGCTCTGCAAACTGTGTTTTGAATCTAATACAGGACACAATATTGCTTGCGTTTTTCATATAATATTGCTGCATTTGAACTGCTTGCCTAATGATGACATATGGTATCTACCAAGGCTTTAAACTATCTCTGAACAATCAATTTTGTCCTGTAATTTATTTTTTTTTCTTCTCCTGCTATGAGGAAGAAGGTTTGCTGTAACAGGTACCACACTGAGGGCGTATAAATATGAAAACTCTGTTTTTCTCTAAGTAATGATAATGCTTTCCAAATAGAGACTTATAACAATGTAATTGTATTGTGGTTTCAGAGATTTCCCCACTGACACTGTATTCTTTAATGACAGATGAAATAACAAACGTTTCTGGGACAGAATTTAGTCCCTGCCAGTTGTTGGAACAACAACAGTTGTTGGTTTGCATCTAAACATTATCATTCTTTCATCTTTCCAGCTGTCTTTACTTAAGTTTCTGGGCTATTTCGGTCAGATTTTGGACCTTTTTTTTTTTTTTTTAAGCAGCTTAGAGTAGGATTTTAGAAAAAAGCAGGGAGAAGAAATGCCATCACATTCCTAAGGGGATTCAGCCTGGAGCTTGATGAAAGGGGCCAGAAGGGTACTTCATTTCTAGTATCCCTGCTTCAACAGCTTTACCAGATTCACACAAACGTGTCATCTTTTCAGGCCAAAAACTGCAATTAGGTCAATGGGAATGTTACAGGAATTCTCCTAGTAAGAGGACAATACAAATGCATTCCAGCAGTGGGTTTGGCAAATTTTGTAGGAAAAAAAGAGCAACTTATTTTAGCAACAATGTAGCTAAGAATAAGAAGTCCAATAATAACATGAAAAGATCAAGGATGGGATTATGAGAAAGGTATTTGTATCTGGCACCTATGACTTTAGAGTTTTGTGGAGAAACTGATTTATAGACTCTTTAGTTAGCGGTGTTAAGTCCACTTACGTAAGAAATATCGGGGATCTGCTGATCATTTCAGTGCTTTGCTGTCCCAAATGTGAATTTTCTGATTGGCAGTGTGATTTCAATATGCTTGCTGTTGTTGCTGGGGTGATTGTATAAAGTGAAACTGAAAGCTCCTTCAATTTTAATATTCTGCTACAAACTCCACTATTATGTTCCTGTTAATGTCACGAGCAGTGGCTGCCAGTTTTGTCAGTGCGTTGGTGGAAAGGGGTGCTAACAGGATAAACTAAACCAAGAGATTTCTGACAATATTTAGCTTTTGTGTAGCACTTCATGCAACAGTTCAAAGATGTGAATGTTAAGTGATTAAACATTTTTTAAAAAACAATTTTTTGTAGTTGTCACCTTTTGTAGCTGGAGTATTAAAGTGGCGTTACCACTGAGATGTCAAATAATTTAAATTCACTCTTCTGGAAAAAAAGTAGTAAGAAATTCAGTACAAAGTCATGGGGAGGGAGATAGCTGTGAAGGGCCTAGAAATTTTGCTTGTTTGGTTTGTTTTTTTGACAACGGTACTGAAAGTCCAGCTGACTTTGGTGGAGTGCAGGGCTGCCCAGCACTGCAGGAGAGTGGCCCTGGGTAGCTCCTTTCAGGGCTGGGACACAAGGTCTGGATCCAGGTGGTGAAACTCCTTCTTTCAGGCTGTGCTTGCTGCCCTCTTCATTTTTCCCGCATGTTTTTAGTCACTTAACTTTAAGTTGTGTGTATATGGGAGGAGAAGAGTGTAGAAAAGATGGACAGATCGTAGAAAAGATGGTCAGATCTAGTATAACTGGCAGGAGGCTGGTCCTTATGTTGTATGAGTAACGTCCCCCGCCACTCAACCATTCAGTGAACCACATCTTCTGATGTTTCTTAACATTACACCACCAAGGTGATTTCCCATGTATGAAATACTTCCCTTTCTTTGCATTTTTGAGCACGTTTTTGACTTGATGAAATTGTGGTTTCTCTAGGTGAATAGCCAAAATGTCTTACTGCAGTTCTATTCCTGTTTCTTGCTTTGTTTTTCTTTTTCCTATTTTTATTTTGATATTTGCTGTCCTATGTCATTGCGGGTCTCTCCTGATGAGTACAACAACAATAACTGCTGACTGGTACCACATGCAGAACTTCTAGACTCTACTTGAATATTCTTCTAGAGAGCCATGGTATTTGAGAATAATGCTGTTTCAAACAAGCTACTTTTCAAGCTGCCAGAGTGATGCCTTTTTCAAGTGACTGATGTCTGATGTTCATATTCAGAGTTGGACAGGCAGAGCTGTTTGAGTCACGAGTGCCAAAGATAACTGTGTTTCCCTGCCAGTCCGTTCAGACATACCTCCACTACCCTCTCTTGTCCCAAGCTAAAAAAAATACTCAGTTGCTCAATATGCATCTCATTATCTTCAAGGAACTTTCTGGGTCAGATCCACCTTCTGGACCAGTCGTTGGACACTCATATTCTGAAGAGGGAAGGCCTGAAGATAGAGAAGATGTCTGTCTGTTTATGATTTGCTTTTTCTTATCACCTTTTATAAGCAATGGGAAAGAGATTATGCCATGAGTAATGAAGAAGAGCAGATGCAAATGTGTCTGTCCTTTTACTCTCCCTTGAGACTTCTTTGCTCTATTTCCCTTCCATGATGTTTCCAGGTGCTTTAGAGGGAATTCTGATCTATTTTTTTTTTTGCCTTTTATCCCACTGAGATTGATAAAGCAATAGGTGATCTCTCATGGAGTCAGAAACAAAGAAGAGAGAAATAAAGTGCTGTACTCTGAGTCACCAAATCTTCTGTCCTCCTCAGTGGCCTTTTTATCTGCCTGCTGTATCATAGGGTGTAGAGGAAAGAAGAGTAGACTTCCAATACTGTCATTCTCTTTGGAATGTTAGTGACATCTTTATTTTGTCATTTGCTGCTGGTCTTCAAGGAGATGAGCTAAGAGGAGGAAGACTGAGTCAAACACTGAATCAAAACCCCAAAGGATTTATGCTTCATTCAGAGCAGACAATATATCTGTTGCTGTTTATTTGCAAATACTAGTTCTCACCTCAGATGGTTTCATATTGCATCAGGCTTTCTTAGCATAAGTGGAGCCTGTGTTGTGTGCAAAGGAATGTGGCACTAATTCCTATCACATCGCTGCTCGGTACCTATTTTTCTGTGGTTTTGCAGTATGGAGGAAAATCCATTTTAGTGAATTTTTTTTTTTAGTTAATCTTTTTTATTGTGCCTGTGATTAATGAAGATAGAAAAAGTAAGCTAAGCGTAGACTTCCATGGCCAACTGGAGTGGGAACACTCTAGATATTCCTAGAGAGCAGACAATGGAAATTGCCAGCTGGGACATGAGACAGTGCGATTGCACTGCTCATAGTTGGTGAAATCAAGGGGCAGATACGATTCAGTGACAGCATAGAGAGCGACATATGAAGTAGGTTCGTCTTTGCTCAGAACTACATTAATTGTCTTTGTTTTTCCATAGTTATTAAGATTTTACAAACAATTTTTCTTCTAAACTGAAATACCTTTTACACCTACTGAATAATAGTGGCACTGTGTGATTTACCATTGCTATAAGCAGTTGCTGGGGAACTCTTGTTGCTGCTGCTCAGGCCAGTGAAAGATTTTTCTGTTTCTTTCTCCAAAGCTGTAGTTGCTGTAAGTGCTGTATCTATTTTAAGACTAGTTCAGCAATATAATGGCAGTGTTAGTCGTAGGTTTTCACAGCCAGAAGTGTTATCATAGTTATGTGAAGGATAGAAAGATATCAGTGCCATTATTTTCCACTCTGTAAGGCTTTAAACTGTGCAGAGAACACAAGTGAAAAATTAAATTGACAAGGAGTGGATGTAGAAATGCAAGATAAATCCGAATTAAAGTGTTGATGTAATATGCAGTTATGCAGCCATGTGAGTTTATTGGATATATGGCCCTATGAATCAGTTGGAGAGAGTTAGGAAATTGAGAATGGAATTTGGAGAACATTTTGAGCTGAGGACTGCTCTTTGCACAAAAGCTGAATAGTATTTTTAGGCAGAGTATCTTAGTTGAGTTGGAAGCGCTCTAACAACTGTACCTCTGTATTCATACTGAAGGGAGGTCTGACACACTGATTTTTCTTTGAGCAGCATTTCTTGCTAAAAGCGTGAAGAAAAGCCAGTCTGTGACCTGTATTGATTGCCATTTCATCCAAAGTGAAATTCAAAGCCCTGGATTTTGAGAACAGGTGTAAGCCTCCTCTCTGTCAGAGGCCACATTTGCGAAGATTCAGCTGTGGCACGTGTGGTCGTTGGGGACACAGCCTCCTAAAAAGACCAAGTTAAAAACAGGGCTGGAGGCTACTGATGAAAATGGAGGTTGCAGTTCTTCTCTGACCTGGTTTGCTTTAGTCTGGATTTCAGAACTTGGCTTAAGTGACATTTCCTCCTAGAGCAGGGGTTTGTAGGTATGATAATAGCATACGTAGTCATCTCAAAACGGGTCCCCCAGATTCTGGTAGAAGTGAAATTGTGGTAGCGTAGACCTCATTGTGGGCTTGTTGCCTCACTAAGTGCACGGGGTCCTGGCAGACTTACAAAGCACAAGCTAAAGCCCGTATTATTCTCAGCTTTATGCTGTTGGTACCTGATGTAGGTAAAATCAAGCAGCCTTTGATACATCTAAAATTGCTGTATTTCCAAATGCAGCATGTACACTCATAACAGTGGCAAGCGAGGCACGAGGAGGAAACTCAGAGAGAGGCACTGCGAGGGAGATTACTGGAAGGGAAGCTTTTTTAAAGTATCATATTAAATGATTTGTAGCTAAATGCCTAGCCCTCATTTTGAGCACCTTTATCTGCAGATACTACTCGTGGAAAATACGTGCTAGTTTAAAAACAAAAAGTGAGTACACTGGGCGTGTAGAAGGAGAGGCTTTTTGCAGCACCTAGCAGAGCTGGAATGCAGCCCCTCAGGCCATCACCAACAGCAAAGCAGGGGCGATGCAGCATCTTCTTCACCTTTTGCCCTTCTTTAGACTGGGGTGACAAGCTTATCTGTTGCAGAGAAAAAACAAACCTTTGTGCAAGTTTTGACAATGTCACTAAGTGTTCTGAAGTGGGTTTGAATTTTTATGCTATTCACGGGCTGATAATGAACTGAAGTCTTTTTTTATTTATTTGAAAGCATGCCCTTTATGACAAAATGGCTTTCACAGACTAAGTCCTTTTATAAACATTTGTGTTTCATTATCATTTATATCAAAAAGATACGGATGATAGAAAATAGATGGTGTACTTAATGTTACAGAAGACTGTATTAATGATCTTACGTGCTTCATCAGTGGATGGGTTTCAGTAAGTGTTCTTATGACAGCCTTTGTCAGACAAACTGAGTGGCTTGGTAAAATTTTCTGTGCTTATTTAAAGTTTTATTGTTGATAGCTCATCCTGTAAAGTGCTTCAAAGCATCCATCACGTCTGCCACTGGGCTGTAGACCTTTCTGTGTAGGTGTTGCCAGGTAGTTTGTCCTGACAATGAACATGTCACTGATTTAAAAAGTTTCCATGAGCTTTTTTAGGAGGAAAGAAGACATTGCTAGTGCCATCCCAGGCAAACGGGCAATTTGTGCCTAAAAAGGACTGGTGCTTGGCTTCCATGCAAAGAAAGATGTATGTATGTGATACTGGAACTTATCTGTGTTTTAACTGGAGTATATGGTGGTGGAGGGAGGCCACGTTACTTTCTGTTGTACCACAGTTGTATTGCTGGAGTCAAATTTCCTTTGGAGCTGGAAGGACTGTGAAGAACAAGGCAAAGGTGAAGGAGCTGGAATTTGAGGTTTTTTATTTCAGTTTTTTTCTTTGATTTCTTTGAGGTTTTTTACTTTTCCGTAGGAAGAAAGGATTATTTTGGCCCAAACCACTTGCAAGCCCTGCTCATAGCAATAATTCTAGATTGAAAAGACACATATCCAGACCCAGCGAGGTATGTTTTCCTCCACTCCTCTGTTCCAAGTCTGAGTACGTAATGAAAAAATGCTGTTCTTTTAAACAATATTTTAAAAGGCTATTTAAAAGCTTCCTTTCCTAGTGATGGAGTGAGTCTTTATTTGCAGCTACAGGTTTGTGAGTTGGTACATAGGGAGTGGGCTGGAACGCCAACTCAAGCAGTTAAATGGTCAGATTCTCATATGAAGAGGAATAAAGATTCAAGAGAGTTTAACTGTAGTTGCACTATCCCCTTTCTTGAAAAAGCAATTACGTTTCTAACACTCCTAAGACCTGCTTCACCCTTCTGCCTGTCCACCTGATTAGCAGCAGTGATATAATCTGGGGCATTTTCTTGCCAGTGGCTTAAAGAGTGGCAGTCAGAGTCTTTGGAAGTGTAGCTGGGGCATTTTATGGGGAAAGTGACTGGGAGTACCAACTCTGACACTGGCAGAGTGAACTGAGTAATAACTTTGTGATTTGGAAAATGTTGCAGCTAAACACTATTGCCTTGGCAGCAGCATGCAGCAGCAGATGTTGTGTCCGGAGCACCTGGTCACAGTACTGTGCTCCCAGGGGCGATGCTGGGGATGGGGAGAGGCACAAGTGGGCTGCGGGAGAATCCTCCCGTGCCCCAAACAGACTGCCACACTCCACCTTCCTCAGTCATGCTTTTCCAGTCCTCTGCTTCCAGCAGCTCCAGTTCAGTCTTTTAAACCAGGTGGTGTCAGTCATTTTAAATACTGGGGGTGTTAGCTTTTACAATCCACAGTTAGAGGCTACTGAATGCAAAAATAGCTCTTTTTAAGTATTTTTCCTGTTTTGCATGTAATTTCCTATTTAATTAAAAGGGTGTATTAAAGTAAAGTTATTTAAATCTTGAAGTTGCATGGTTGACAGTTAAGAAATGCTAAATCTGACTCTCTGCCTCTAATGATGGGTCCTGTGCATTTGCACCATGATACATCTTTTAATTTTGTGTTCATTATGGTTTTCTCCAGTGGACTTACACTTCAATGACAGGAGGGAAATGGTTGCTTCCTGACATTTTAAATGGTTTAGTTTACAAACTTGATAACATATTTAAAGCAAGATATAAATGTTAATCATTTACCTTAGTCCATTCATTTGTCTGAAATGTGGGGAACACGTATGGCAAAGCAGTTTGTTGTCACGTAACACAGATTTCTTCACGCCCTATTTCCTCACTCCAAGTGTTTTAAACTATGTTTTGCAGAAAGTAACTGGGTATTTGCTAATCTCAATGGTGCAAGCTGATTGAGTCTCAGAAGCCAGAAGCCCCTCTTCTTAAGAGAACTCTCCTCCTCTCTGTTTCCTGAAACACCCAGACTCATTTCTTGTCTGTCCTTTCCCCTTCAGAAATTATTGAGTATAAGCAGAGCTGGTATATGGTTTGAATGGCTTTTCAGCAGATGAAGATACAGGCGTTTCTTTTAGAGGTGAATAATGAATGGCATTTGTCTATGAAAAAGAGGTAAACTTAAATAATCCAATCCATTTCTATGTCTGTATAGCCTGGTGAGTATATGCTCTTAAAAAAAAAAATTAGTTGAGGGATTTTCATTGTCTTTTCAGTTGTACACCTATACAGTTTTTGACTCATCCTGGGAGCAATTTCTGTGACTTCTAAACTAGTAACAAATCTGGAGGTCTAAAATACATTTCTGTTGTGAATAACCTATTTTCCAAAGGTGTAGTTCAGAAGCTGAAATTTAACCACTTTCTCTTTATTTCTCATATAGCCACATGGTGATTATCTTGTTTACTTTGGGGAATCTTTGAGACACTCAACTGTAATCTCTCTTTCCCTCTGCACAAGGTTTACTGGATTCTTAGGGACCACAAGCTGATGCTAAAATCAGCTGGTAGTGCTATGCTCATGCAAGCAGGATAGATTCCTCCCCTCCAGAAAAGAATGCAAGCCCCACTTCAGATGGTGTGAACATGTCTGGTATATGGCACCGGACTGTAATGATCACAGCATCCAGCTCTGATGTACACCTTTCTTTGCAGTCCTTGCAACAAGTTACTAGAAGGTGTATATTTTTCTTCTGATATTGAAGAGAGAGGAAGCTGAGGGTCAGAGATCTAAAATATGCCTCCTGATCATCTTAGACTGATGGTGAGACTTAGAAGAGAGCCCAAGTATCAGAGTCCCACTTGGAGACTCTCAAACCACTGAGTTGCCATCAGGTGCCAGAATAAAATGTGATAGTATGAAAATCATCAGGTAAGGCTGTGTCAAAAAAACATTTTTTTTTCAAGTTTAGATGTTAAAAATACTATTTCATACAAATAATAGTCATGTATTCCTTTTCCAAAGAACCATCTGTGCATTACATACTACTGAATTGTTGTTTCCTATGTATCATTATCCAAGAGAGAGCAGATTTGATTTATGAAAATACCCAGTGTGTTTCCAGCTTAAATGTGTGCTGCCTATAAATACAGAGGTGAATTTGTAGCAGGTCAATCCCACAGAGTCAGACAAATGGTTTGCTCATTCAGAATATTCTGAAATAGCTTTGATTAATCAAACTAAGAGTAGCCATTTTCAAAGCTATTCTGGAACGATAGGCTTTTAAACAGAAAGGTTTCCAGTTCATATCCTTTTAAGCTAACCATGAAAAGATTATAAAGAAATGTTGACAACTGCAGGTGCAGTGACATGCCTGGTAGACTGTGTTCCAGAGAACAGTCCTCAAAATGGTGGTTTGTAAAGTCATGCTTTGAAGGATTACCGGAGAAGTTCTGACCTCTCACTTCAGGAACAGGGAAGAACTGAAATGGAGAAGGACAACCAATTTCATCTTATGAACATACTTGCAGAAGGTCCAAATCGTGCTGAACAGTGGCGATGCCATGACGAAAAGCCATATAAGAACAGGTTGCAATGTGGTTCTCCTGAATGCTTTTGCAGAATTGTGCCTTTTAATCACTATATGCTTTACATGTAAAAAACCACTTATGCGGGCTCTCAGAATGCACTTTTATGCTAACGATCTGCCCTGACTTGGTTCTTTCTCAAGCAGTTTTTAAACTGGAAAGAACAACCACAATGCATTAATTGTAGAACTGTAGTCTGACTTGCAGTGATAAGGCTGAGACCTTCTGTTACAGAATTGTAGAAGTCATTATTACAAATTTACTTAGCTTTTTGTCTGGTGCCTTTGTAGTCAGGTGAATTCTGTGGGAAGCAGATAACCAGTAAGAAATGTATTTAAAATCAGAAAATGGTCTTGAAGCACTTCATTGGAGTACTGTTGTAGGACTGGTACTTCTAATGACCATCTTTTGAAATAATTTCATTTCATTCTCGCTTCTGTTTCAAGCCACAGATAGTCTGCATCACAAACACAGCAAGTGTAATGAAGTTGAATACAATTACTCTCCATTTACGTGGGTTTGCCTACAGTCTGCATTTGTGGAAATCCTTTTATTTAAGGCAAAATGCCCAAGTTTTATTTTTACAATTCTCGTTTATGGGAAAAAAAAAATAAATCAGTTTTAGCTGTCCCAGCTCTTATTTAGCTTCTTAAGCCTGGTTGATTCAGCCACTGCAGCTTAACCTAAGACTGACATGCCCTGGAGAGCTCTTGGAGCAATGTCTTTCCTGCTTCTGTTACTGAAAATCCATCTGAGAACTTCCCAGAATGAGCCACTCTGCATAACCTGTTCCTCCACTAGCCTCAGATACAGTGAACTTTTCTCTTTCCTGAACATATTCCTTTCTCATTCCCAGGGCTTTAGGGCATCATCTTACAGTGAGAGGGACTGGCACATTTCCTACTGCCTTTTTTTTCCCAAGACTGCTTAATTAATTGAAGCATAGAGGAGAAATGTTAGAACATATCATTGGCATTGGTTGTAAACTGCTTTCCTTTGTATGTGGCCTCTTCTAAACAGAGAGGCTTAACTGTGACATAAATTTATGTATCACAATAAAAAATAATTGTGCAAGGTCTTTTCAAGATTTATAATGCTTAACTTCCTACTAGCTTCGTGTATGTGACACACAAATACAACAAAAAATTGATTGGAGATGGGATTGGCAAAATTACCAAACCCCAGTCATATACTTTTTTAGATTTAGGAGTGGATCCTGTCACTCGTCTGTACTCTTCAGGTTAAAAAAATGTTTTAATAAAAGCAAATGGTGTGGCTTTTTTTAAAATCTAAACAGAAGCCTATGTTTTCTGCTGACATAAGTCTAATGAAATCAATACAGTTATGCCAACAGAGAAGTGGTCTTACAACATTTCCTTCCCTTGTTTGCCCAGAATCTCCAGTTAATAGCAGACAAAAGTACAACAGCATCATACAGACCCTGTCATTTACCTGCAAATGGTAATGATAAAACAATAATAACAATAGTGAAATCTCCAAAGTTTAAAATGCTTTTAAGCTTGACAGCATTTTATGTAATTTTCTGTTTTGTTTTTCTTCTGTGTATTGCACTACTTTAAAGAGTTACATGTTACTAAGTGGTAGTTTGACAGGACATTTATCAAAACAATTTTTCTCCAGACTGGCAGAGTTGGACTTAGCAGAAATGAGACTTTTGTGTGAAAACATTCTGAGAAATGAAAACCAATCTTTCAAAGAGTTAGATCTGCTGTATTAATTAAGGTTTCAGTTACACTGACAGAACTATTCCAAATTTTATTAAATGGTCTGCTGATTTGGAAAGTCACAATAAGATTAAGATGTTGTAATTGGATGAGCAGGGTGTCAATCTCCTCTCCCCTCACCATCTTAATGCTTTTTTGTATGAGTTCTGTGGGATTTTGTTTTGTAAATCAGAAAATTCCATTTTAAATGCAACTGTTAATTGCTTAAATGTATGTCTGCTACACTTACATGCAGGTTATAAGAGATTTTATTTACAGATATTATCCAGAAAATACAGCATGATTTCTCTGTAGGTAGTTTCGAAGAGACAGATCACATGAGAATTTTTTGAATGAAGTCCTTGCAGGATAATATCTTGGAGGCTATATCTAAATAATACAGTGACCTCAGACTTCATTTAGTTTCATGTGTGCCTATCAAAGGAACTCATAGAGGTTTTTAAAATAATCATACTCTGCCTGGGACATAATTTATCAAGCTCTTTCAAAACAAGCACATAGTTCCTCTGGCCCTCCATATGGGCTTTTAGTCCTCTGTTTCAGGGTTTCAGGTGTTGTCTTGGCTTTTCCTCCATCTTTTTCTGTACGAGCAGTGGTTGCCAGCCCCACTGTGAACATTTTGGTTATCTCCAATTGCCAAATTGTTTTTCCTAAGTCCAGTCCCTGTTCTCAGAGCCTTTTCTGCTTTTTGGGTGGTCTCTATCTGGCCCAATTCCTTGGCATTGCTCTTCACAGGTTTCCTAATCCATTCCTCTGGCTTATCAAAGAAGTTTCCATGAGGACCAGGGTGGAAGTTAGACCCACCTTGGCTCCCTTTACACTTACTGGTGGCTCTTTCTCAAACCAAAGACCTCTGCTCTCACACTTGTGTCCCAGGTCTATATTTTCTTAGAGGAGGGATGCCTTCAAGAGGAGCTGAACTGCCTTGGGTGTTCACTGACCTTGTAGAAGTTAACCAGAGTTGTATGAAATTAAATACTCTTTCTTAGCTCATATGTTATTCATGTGGGTGTGGTTCAGGTGTAGAGGCTCCTGGTAGGATATGAATCTAAACCATGGAATCTTTAAAATGGGCATAAATCAGAGGTACACTGCTGTATCATCATTTCTTCCTGCATCACCCCTTTCTCCTTCCTGGAGTAGGTGTCACAGCACACTGAAATTTTACAGCTTATTTTAGTTACTCCGAATTACCTGTGCGTTGCTTTTCTTATTTCCAAGAGAGGGAATGTTTTTGACCATAGTAAAAAAGCTTGTCTTAGGGAGACTGTGGAATCTCTGTCACTGGGGGTTTCAAGAACAGGTTGGACAAATATCTGTCAGGAAGGATCAACACACACTTGTTCGTGCCTCCAGGCACAGAAGTGGAGCAGGTGATCTCTTCCAGAGGTCTCTTTGAGACTGTTTTTCTTTGATACTGCTGTGAAACCAGTTCTCAGCCTGGTGTTCTGCCTTTGTGAGGAGGATCTGTGGTAGTATAATCATAGTTTTTGTCATGCTATTATGCTTCTAAATATAATAATTTATTGAAAGGGATGCATAACCATTGATTTTAATCTGTTATGACTAAGAACTTTCATCTTTTGCAGTATTTATAATACTTCATAAAATATGAGTGTCTGTTTCAAGTTTCTAAATGACCACATTTCTAAATGATCACTACCAAGTCTCTAAGCAGGAACGATCCTGGGAACAAGCTTGCTTGTCTAAAGTTTAAGCATCTTTTCAACAGAGAGACATAAATTAATGTTTTCTAGAGATAAGGGGTGGATTGACTTCTGTAACAAGCTCAGAGTCACGGAAAACTTTTTTTATCCAACCTTTGCAATTTGATGGAAAGCTAGCAGTGGAAGCATTCAACAGAAACATTTCTATTTTTTTATTTGCTTTGTTTAAACAAATGGATTCTTAGTCAACCACTGACCTTATGGATAACTGGCAAAATGTACGAAACAGCAAGGGAAAGTGAATGGTTGCCCTGCAGTTTGATGTAGGATCATATAAACCATGACAAAAATTATATTCTAGAAGCTCCTTATCCTTGTTGGCTCCATTAAACAGCAAATAACATAATTCCTACTTAAATAGGAACCGTATCTGTTCTGCGTTTTTCACTGGAGGTAAATATGTAAAAATGTTTTGTCAGATAATGGTCTTCATCACACTTCTTATGCACATTCATAGGAAGGATATGGGGAATTCCACCCCCACAGAGAGATTCCCCAGTCTTCTTTCCTCCTGCATCCCAGAAATATGAAAACATTGCTGCTTAACTTTTCCTTTAACCCAGTGTCCCCCACATCCCTTTAGGCAAGCCCTTCTTGGAGCTATGTTTTGGTCTTAGAAGACAGATGTTTAGAACAGAATCATAGAATTGTTTAGGTTGGAAAAGACCTTTAAGACCATCAAGTCCAACCGTTAACCTAGCACTGTCAAGTCCGCCACTAAACCATGTCCCTAAGCACCACATCTACCCGTCTTTTAAATACCTCCAGGGATGGGGACTCAACCACTTTTCTGGGCAGCCTGTTCCAGTGCCTGACTACCCTTTCAGTGAAGGAGTTTTTCCTAATATCCAACCTAAACCTTCCCTGGTGCAACTTCAGGCCATTTCTTCTTGTCTTATCGCTTGTTACTTGAGAGAAGAGACCGACCCCCACCTTGCTACAACCTCCTTTCAGGTAGTTGGAGAGAGCCATAAGGTCTCCCCTCAGGTCTCCCCTCCTCTCCAGGATAAACAACCCCAGCTCCCTCAGCCGCTCCTCATAAGACTTGTGCTCTAGACCCTTCACCAGCTTCAGTGCCCTCCTCTGGACACGCCCCAGCACCTCAATGTTCTTCATGTAGTGAGGGGCCCAAAACTGAACACAGTACTTGAGGTGCGGCCTCACCAGTGCCGAGTACAAGGGGACGATCACTCCCCTGCTCCTGCTGGCCACACTATTTCTGATACAAGCCAGGATGCTATTGGCCTTCTTGGCCACCTGGGCACACTGCTGGCTTATATTCAGCTGGCTGCCAACCAACACCCCCAGGTCCTTTTCTGCCAGACAGCTTTCCAGCTACTCTTCCCCAAGCCTGTAGCGTTGCGTGGGGTTGTTGTGACCCAAGTGCAGGACCTGGCACTGAGCCTTGTTGAACCTAAGTCTTGCTGATATTGTGTCATTCATTGTTGCTGCTGAGAAGCAATGATTTCAGAAGTTGCTGTAAGAGAAATATCTACATTTCTGGACTGTGTATTCTATAAAACCAAATAACTTCGTGGTGCTTAAATTTTTTTATTAGGCTAGCCTCAGAAGAAAAGACAGTACTTCAAGAGGGTGACGTTACTCCATCTGTACTGTGCGACAGAAGTGTCACCTTGCAAGTGTAGTGACGGAGGCTGGTGTTGAAGAGTCCCATAGTGTCTTGGCATAATGGACATTACCACTGTACACTGTTCTTCCCCTTCTGCTCTGTCTTTCCTCCCCATGTGAGTCACATAAGTGTTTTTAAATGTCTTTCAGTGAGTCATACAGTATCGCTGATGGATAGTTTTTCTAATTCTGTCCCTACTTTAATGTCACTGTATACAGAGTCTCTTTGCTACTTGAAAGCTAACATTTCATTTGGTCATCTACTTGACACCTTTATAATAAGTACTTGCTTTCCTTAAACACACTTTTTTTTTTCTCGTAGCAATGTCAAAACCTCAAGCTTTTGTTTGTATTCTGAACTGTCAGTTTGAATTTTTAAATCCTTTTTCCAAAATGGATCAGACTGAGCATTACGCTGGCTGCATACCTCCTAACACCTTCTGGCAAGCATCAGAAGCCAAGAGTTCCACTCTGCTGTGGCTTACTACTTGGCTGAAAAAGAATCAAAACGCACATAGGAAATTTAATGTGGTGAAAGTGAGAAGAAGAAAAGGATTGAAGGTTGGAAACAAATGTAAAGACTTCGTATACAAGCGGCAGCCGGAATGTATGAGACTACATGCGGTACAAAGTGTTCCTCAGAACAGGAAAATGTAGGCCTGTTATAGCAGCCACAGTTTTTAAACAGTGAATTAATTTTGTGATGGTAACATTCACAAAATTCCTAACCCAGTGGTTTCATTCAGCCTGCAAATGAAGGAGACAAATGCCTGAAGACATTGTGCATGTGGTATAGAAAGGGGAGACTAAGCTGGCAGATGCCAAAAATTCATAGGAAAATACTAACACCTTTCCAGGCAAACAGCTAGGCAGGAAAATCCTATTTTAGACACTTGGATAGGCAAGATATATTTCTGGAGAAAATGTGGGAGAGAGCCAAAAAAGATGATTTTTTTGACTGCTGTGCTGAAACATATTGTAGTAGCGTTACAAGATATGTTTTGGCATTAAAATTAAATGAGCAGGGAAATGAACATAGTTCAATGTCTTCATTGCTTTTCCCCCAGTAATGGCTTCGTCCAAGGTAGTGTTTTAATGATAAAAGCACTTTCACACTCTTTGTGATAATAAATATACTTAGAAATGCAATTTAAATAAAAATATTATTTCCTTCCCCACCCAAAATACTGGAACCTGTAAAATAGGCATCATAGCTTTTAAAACTTCTAAGTTTGAAAACTAGAACAGATGCCGTCCAAATGCAGTGGAGTGACTTGGTGAGCAGAGCATCACCATCTAAACACCAAGAGTCATGTTTCTGGTTTCTATAGAGACAAATCAATGCAAAGTCATATTGAATTTTTTGTTGTTTTGAGATGTAAACCTTAAAAACAAATATTCCTTGTATTGTAAATGGAATATAAGCATCCATAATGCTTTTAAGTACCATCTGTTCTGCTGTTCTTGCATGCAGTTTTTCTGCTGGTATAGCATGTACATTGGCCGAGGGTGCACTTTGATATACCTGGCTTTCAAACAGTTCCAGGTGTAATATAACAAGATTAAGTCTGTTGGGAGTTACTTGGTCTATAAACGTGACTTGAAACCACTTTTTTTTCTTTGCAAGATGTCCTAGTGATGTATTCAGATTTCAGTTAATCTTTTCTGCTACTTTCCAAACACCAAATGGTAGGATGTTCTACAGAAGGCTCTCTGAAGATAGTGTATTACATACCATTTATATCAGTCCAACTCTCAGTTTCTGTGTTTTCTCTTAAATATATTTCCACCTGTGTTTTAACATCGCTGGGAAATTTGATCACTTTTGCTGTTTTGCAAAGAGCCTAAGAACACTCTGATTTACAAATCCTGGGGAATGAAAAGTGGTATGGAGCTGTGCAGTCCACTGAATAGATTTGTGGGCTTCTCTCTGTAAATGTTTTAAGCTAGTATTGTCATGAACTTTCAAGACATATTTTTTGGTTCCTGAGTAATGAGATGTGGTCCTCAGAATCCCATAAAGAATTGTGCAGTTGGTAAATGAACAGGGAATTGACAGAAACATTGGTGTTGGAACTAATACTATAGAGGATGCCTAGAGGCAACTGTTATCCTAGAGGATGAGCAGAAGGATTTCATCAGAGGATGAAAGAGAGGGTTTCATCCTAGACGATGAAATGAGGAAGAAGTAAATAAGCATAGTTATTAGAAACAACAGTCGTTTTGCTTCATCACTTTGCCTGCAAAACTTCAATTACTTTGCCCGCAGTGTTTGTAGTGGTAGTAGTGAAATTAGAACATGCAAAAAGGATTTAGGTAAATGTAGGAGAGGGTGCATAGGCATTTGTTTTTCAAGCAGCAGAAATGAGAGGGTTAGGAAAATTAAACGTCAGGAATATTAATATCAGCTGTGCTGAGACAGCATTTTCAGGCTCTTCTTACCACTGCTATTGACAGTAGCTGTCTTTGTGTCACAATTTTGATTATGTTGCACACTCAACACTACAGGCAGACTTACCTTCATGATCCAAAGAGTAATTTCAGTGATCCTTTCTGAAATTCAGCTGTACACATCCAGCTGTACTCCCCACCAGGAATCCATCACAAGTCAGAATCAATCAATATTTTTTCGCTTTTGTGAAAAGTGCTAGTTCTCGTGGTCAAGCAGAAATTTTGACAGGAAAAAAATGAATACATGACCTAAAAACCCCTCTGAAGCATATCCCTTTTTCTATATACCTCCTATTATAAACATAAAATAATATATTTTGCCATCACAAAGTAAGGCTTGTCCAGTCTCAGAGCTCTTACTTTTTACCATCATTTTCAGCTTCAGCAGCATTGGTTAAATTGTGAAAACAGTAAGAATGGGCTGGTTCTTACCCAGTCAATTACAATAGCATCAGAGAATGATTTAGGTTGGAAAGGAATTGTGGAGGTAGGCTGGTCCAGCCTCCTGCTAAAGGAAGGACAGCTTTGGAGTGAGATCAATTGCTCAGGGTCATCACAGACATGAAGTCAAAACAGGTCTGTGTGACAGGATAAAAAAAAATCAAAAAAGTACAGATGAACTTCTGCTGAAACAGCGCTTAATTCATCTGACTCATTTGAGAAAAATTAGAAACAGTTAAAAATAATTTTTGACATGAGGAGAGATGGGTTATGAAACTAAACCAATTTGTTTTGCCATTTTATTTATTAAAAGTATAGTACTTTTATCCTGAGAGTTGTTTTTTAAAGCTCTGTAGTTTAAATCAGAAAAAAAAGCAAGCCTTGGGATAAACGGAGGCAGAAAAGAAAAAAATTTGTCTTGGATTGTCTTTTAAGGAAGGCTGTTAATTAGGCTAGGTCTGCCTACCTCATTAGCACACAATCAGTCCGTCTGCCCCAGGTTACTTTCTGTTTCTCATGTTTCTGTGACCTCTCAAGCCTCTAGCAGACTTGGCTTTTTCTACGGCATATATGCTAACCGGTTGGACTGATTATTCCTGGGTTTCTCCATGAAGTGTGTGATGAACTGCTGGGCGTTCCCTGTTGGAAGACAAGCGGAAGGTGGTACATGATACACGTCAGAAAGCAAAGGGATAGACTTCCTTACTCCTGCAGTTAAGCATTTTTGAAGTTGCAAGGCCTTAAAAGTTCATCAGTTGAAGATATCCTGAAGGAATGTACATGAAAATTTCATCATTCAAATAAAAAAAAAAAAATTGGTTTTATTGCTCGGGTCCATGCATCTCTCTGTTAACATAGGATGCAGTCATAAAACTACTATCTGTGTCTCAGACTTCACGCCTAATAAGAGGCCATTAATAATAAAAAGCAGTGACATGGTTCATCACAGCTATATCAAGTTGTGGTGTCACCAGTCACTGAAGGCTTAATGACTCCAACACTCACGATTTCTGGGGGCTTCAGCCAAAGGTTTTTTCTAGCACTTGGTAACAGCCTTGCAAAGCCAGCTTCTTTGACACGGCAAACGTTGGATTAACAATTGGAAGTTCTTGTTGCCCTGGCTCAATTTGCCTATGGAACAGGTTAACTTAAACTCTCTGTGTCTCCCTCTCCGTTCTATAAACAGGATGTAATGTTTACCATCCTTCCATAAAAAACTGTTTTAGATGGTGGTTGAAGACTTCCACAGAGCTGTTTGGTGTTAAAAATATCTAGTATATTGGTACCAAATACTCAGTCTGGTCTTGTCTGTTAAGCCTGACATCAGAATAAATCTACCAGAAAAAAAGTTAAATAAAAAACACCACCTAGGTGACCCTTTGCTCTATTCATCCGTCAGCAGGGAAGTAAACAGTTTGTCTATGATTGCCTGTCTCACTTATCTATTACAGTCTATTTGTTCTTCCTACCCTGTAATTACTCCATTGGATCTGCTGAAATATCCTCTGATTCACATTCAAACTATTTTCAGAAACACCCTTTAATTCTGGCGTGATATTTCATTGCTCAGTAAATATGAAGAGATGATCAAGATTTGCTGTATTACAAAGTTCTGGATAGCACTGTGAACTTATTGCTATGTGAGGTTCCAGTTTGGCAGCAACTAAAAACTGATTTCCTGCATAAACCGAATGCCAAAAGATGGAGGCAGCAACAGTCGGAGGCACAAACTTGCCTCTCTCCAGTACTAAGAAACTAAGTCAAGGCAGCCCCCCTTCAATGGGGTACGCTCATCTCGTCTGACATTGTCCCTTTATTATGAGTTCCAGTTTAATTTTCAACTTAAAAAAAAAACAACCAAACTTTTAAACTTTTAAAATTTTGCATTTCTATAGTTTTGATCGTTTCACACTTTGGCTTTGTGGCTTAGGCGTGAGGAAGGGAGACCTAACTCACTGCCCCAAGTGGGCCAGATGTTAAGACCATGAATAAACTTCCCCTGCGAGGAAGTTAATGGAGGTGACCCGAAAGGATGGATGATTGCCTGGTGCATCACACACTCTGAAGCAAAGGTGGTGAGCGCATGAATGCAGCCCACCTTGGGGCATGGAGCAACTGTATTTGCTCTCTAGAAAAGCATGTACGTCTAACTTCTTTGTGTGACCACACAGTTTTACTCCCCATCCCCAAATGGCAGGTGATACATGAGGAGACCCACAGGTTTGCTGGATGTCAGAAAGTGTGTAGCACCTACTGGAGGGTTTAGGAGGACAGCGCTAGTTTCTGGGCCTAAGCAAGCTGAACCAAGAGTCTCTGCTGCCAGAAGAAATACAGATGTGTTTCCATATCTGTACCAAGAGCTGGAGAGACAACGTCTAGGTTTTGCCCAAGAAGACAGCACACCAGGTCCAGATTTTTGGCCTAATATGCTGTCCTGGTAAACATTTAAAAAGGCAGCAAATCTTGGGATACCCCATACTTTTTGTCCTGATAAGAAACAAGAACTTGTGTTATACTCTCTATACATACAGGAATGATGAAGTTCGAAGAGGAATAAGATCTCGGTGTTGGATTTTGGATTAATTTCTTCATTCTGAGGTATGTATTGCTATTGGGAAGTTAATGGCTTAATGGCTTTCCCTTTTTTCTACTTGCCTTTACCTTTTTATTCTTTCTGTAATATTTTTGGTGTATAGTGCTAACCTTGCTTTAGCATTATTAGATGTATGCTGTAATTTACTACTGGAACTGACAGGTTGCTTCTGGGGATTTCTGTGTACAGGGGTTTTATTTAAAAATAGAGTACTGAAAGGTTATAGGAAAAAAGTATAGCAAAACCCTTGCCAAGCTAAGTCATTACTTTTAGGACCATCTCTTGTCCTTACCCTAATGTTCTTTCAGAAAAAGATTTTTAAAAAATTGACTGTATGATGAATTGGTTGAGTAACACAATAGTACATTTTCCCCAACTTTGGTGAGGAAAGTAAAAATTCTGTAGTGCTCTAATACTCAAAAATCCTTGTTGCTTTTAATAACAAAAAAATGAAACAAAAAATACTGATATTAATTTTAGAAGAAACAGTACTTTGAGAAAGTCGACAATATGCTTTACAAAATTATCACTACAGGCTCTTGAATGAAGGGTAATGAAATGATATGCAGGTGTGAGTTGCTTATAGCACTTTTGGAAAATGTGTCAGACTGAAAAGTATGAATAAACATTAACAAGTTTTTAAAGGAATACAGCAGCATTTAAAACTGTTAGGAGAAAGTTGGGTTTTACTTTCATTTAAGTTATGTATTTTCCTTGGATGCTGCTTTATTTTAATAAGCACTGACGCCTGAGGAGCATTTTATTGTCCTCACTGCTGTCAGCCTGTTCTCATGAAGCACGCTTAAATTAAAATTCTGACTCTTGCCAGTTATCACTCACACTGTTTTCTTAGAAAAAGATATTTTCTATCTTACTTGGGACCTGTTGCCTTACTTGTTTGAAAACTGCCCTTTTTACTGTGAACACACTTTGCATTGTTATGGTTAGGATAATGCAAGGAATTGTATATTATGCCTCTTTTTTTACTCAAAGACCACCAAAAATGTATTCAACTTAGAATTCGACTTTGTAACTGTTGGTTTTTTTTTAAAGTTGCATTTCTAATTCTTTTTAGCTTATTGACTTAAGATTATTTTTTTTTAATGCTGATTAAGCCCAGGCTGCTTATATTGGTTAAAGCTTCCTTCCATTTATCTCCTTGGATGTTTCTATAATCTGAAGTGAAATGTAGTCCATTTAGAAAAGTTGCTCTAAAATAATATTCTCTACTAATTACTTTTCAGTCAGTATTAGATACCAATAGAAATGAATGGAAAAAGGAAAATTGGTCAACAGTCTAATTAAAACAGATGTAGTGTACAATGTTATTAATATTAAAAAATCAAATACAAAATGGTTGGCAAGTATGAGAAAAGTGAATTCAAGGGACAAATAGTACCTTGGGAATGAAAGAAATTTTAAGACTCTTCACTGCTCTCCATTTCCTTTTTTCCCTCATCCACTTCTTTCCCTTAATTAGAAGATATTATTTTTTACAGAATTTAGTCCGGAGAGGTAAAGATGAAACATAAATACTGAAAGACTTATTACCTGCAAGCTTAAACGGCTTTGATGTGTTAAATTATCTAGTAATACTAAATCAAAATACCTGAAGTGAAAAATAAAGCAGGTGAATGGTATACAAGACTACAAATTTAGGCAGTTTAATTTAAAGTTTTTTTAATTAAAATAAAATCTCTTTGATACCAAGAAGTGTCCAAAGGAAAGACAAGTAATACCCACTCCTATACTGTTTTATATCCATTACATATAGTGTATCTGCCTCACTAATACAGTCTAAAATATAATTAAATAGAACACTACCACTGTGACCACCACCTCAGAAAACCATTTGAAAATAACACATCTTTCAAGTATTGTGCCCAGTTCTTGGACTGTGATAGGTAAAAAATTCTCATATTAAGAACATGGTGGCAGTTCTTAGCACTGCTGAGTACTTTGGCAGAAAAGGCAAATTTGTTCAATGGGTATTAATTTTCTGTATTTGGAAAGAATGACATACTGATATCATGTGAGGATTACAAAATACCATCTCAACCCTACATTATCAAGGGCAAAATTAAACATTCTTTACTAGGAAAAAACATTTGAAAATTAAAATTAAACCATTTAAAATGTAAGTGTGAAAAACTCGCCCACCAGAATTATGAGGTAATGCTCACCTTATACATTATTTTAGAAGAATTAAAGGGTGCTGTATAATAGTACTATTAAAAACCTCCAAATTAAATGATCCAGGTGACCTATAAGGTATTCTAAGTTTGGGGTGAAATAATACAAGGACTGATATGGGATTGGGTTGATAAAGAATGAAAGAATATTATTTATAACAGTCAACTTGGATTTATGGAACTGACTCTTAAAATTACTTTTCTTCAAATTAACTTGAATTCATTCTTTAAAAAGATTAGAAGTTTGCTTGTTAGAAGTGGCGACTTAGCTGGGACACTACATTTTTGTGTGGTATTTGGTTTGTTATTGAAAGTCTTCCAATGTAAAAGAAAATCATACCATCATTAATGTGTACATTAAGCAGTCTCAGAACCAGGCACTTAATTTTTTGATGGATTTACGTTTTATTGATGTATTTAATTTTTTGGTGGCTCTAAAAATATTGCTATGGGTTGATATCACTGAACTAACATCTAATAACAGTCACCATTCAATTTATTTTCTCATAGTGATCTGCTGATTTAAAAAGGCATTGGACATTGCTTACAATTTACAAGACACAAAGACTGGCAGAATGGTCGATAAAGATACTTGTTAACATTAGTGTTAATGCATAAGCAGAGAAGGAATAAATAGAACTATAGTAATTCATAATTCAAAAAGAATATACAGTAAAGGAGAGGCTGAGTAGAAGGACCAAGAATGAGGCACATGGTGGAGGATAAAGACTGATTCTCTGGAGGAACTCAAATTTGTTTAAATAATCAAGATATGACTTGTTTATGTTAAAGTATATTCACACCTTTTTTTTTAAAAAAAAATTCCCGTATAGATAAGAGATGACCACAGTTGAATACTGAAAAATAAGTACATGGTTTTTAATGGAGATGGTGTCACACAGCTCAAAAATTACCTGCCCTTTGATGACCTGAGAGGGTTTTCTTCTTCAGAGGAGCACCACTTTTCTGGTTTTAATTGGCTCCAGTCATAGACCCCAGGACTTAGATAGCATTTAAGGCAGCATCTGGAAATGCATGTGGAGCTACCTGGGACAAGAGTTCACAATTCCAGATCTTGCCTGCGCTTCCCTGTCTATGCTTAGCTAGATTTATTATTTGCAGTTGCTATCCTTGCCTTTTCAGCCTTGTGGCTGAAATACCTGACATGAGTTTCTGCTTCCTTACCTCTATGTTAAATGAGGCATCCTTCTATCTGCAGTCAAGTTCAAAGGACCACATCACAAGGAACTGAAATAAGCCACCTGTGGAAATCATGTTGGTTTTTTTTTTTTTTTTTTATTTTTCAGTGTCTTTAGCAAAGTTATATTTTGGGGCATAGTGGCAGAATTTTGCCAATCCAGAACCACGAGTTCAAGCCATCAACATGGGTGTGCCTTACACATGCTAGCATGGTAGGTTATCCTGGCTCAGGTGAACTTCTTCAGTCAAGAATAAGTCCTTGGGCTCAGTGCATGGGTAACTACATCTGGCCTCTGCAGTTCAGGCTTAACAGCCTCCACTATAAATCTATGAGTCTACTAAATGTACTCCTTTTACAAGGGGAAAGCAGCTTTACAGCATCAGCCTGGAGACAGCCAGGGTTCTTTATGCTTTCAGTATTAGTCAATATTAGGATGATAATCAGGGCATATAACACTAGATCAATGATATGTCTAACTGACACCAATGATGCTTATCTGATCCATCTTCTGCTAACGGATCTGGCATTTGATGATTAGGTGAAATAGGTCCAAGGGGTTAGGAAAGCTCAAGAATATTAAAAGAAGTGGAAAAAGCACCAGAATTTTCTTTTCATCACTAAATTTGTAATATTGACTTGGGGTAGGGAGGAGGGAAAGTCCAGCTTTTACCACTCAGACTTCTCTTTTCAGAGACATACATAGAATAAAGATCGTATCTCTCAAGGCTGTCATGGAAAGTGGCCACTGCGTGGATGTTACTTTTATTAACTCATAAAAGAATCCCTGGAAAAAATAGTATTTAACAACAATTATTGTTGTAACAAGAGGTGATTGCATCTTACTGATGTGCTGTCTGTGGATTCTTTGAGAAAGTTACTGCCTGTATGAGCAGAGAGGAAAATACTGATTGCGATTGGCACTGACCGTTCACAGTAGACAGTCTGTGTGTATCTAGAAAGGTTTCACATTGAAAATCAGTTATGAATACGATGAACTAAAGAATACGAAAACTGGAAGTGAATATAACACTGAATAAAATTGAGCAAAAATTAGCCTTAAAATGAATGTCTGAAATGAGAAAAATAATACTGAAGTAATAGAACTCATTATTTATCAACAAGATTATTATTTATTCCTTCATGGTTTTGTTATGCACTCTAATTAGTTTGACAAGGCTAATGAATAAACTTCTAAATTTTTGAGATACTGTTCAATTAGATTCAGTAGAAAACAGTGAAAAACGAAGCAACCTGACAGATTATAGAAGGATTTAGATAAATTAAATGGATGGGTGGCAAATGCTATTCAGTCCACTTAAATGTGAAAGAATATGGAAGAATACAGAGTAAAATACGGTGGCATCTGTTCGTAGGAAGCTTGTTTCAGAGCACAGGCCAGGAGGGAGAATACAAGTGATGTAGTATAGAAAAAAATCACTAAGTCTTAAATGCAGTTAATGGGGGTGGTGGAAAGAGGGGCAGTAGAAAACGCTGCCTGGGGAGATACTTGCTGCTGTGGTAGAAAGCCTTCGCTGCCCTTCCCGACCAAGGGGAGGAAGGCTTGTGAGCCAGCTGCAGGGAGGGAATTTACGGTCTGCGGGGAAGGTTCACTGTATCATCATCATCATCTTGCTTTCTCCCATGTTTCTGCTCGGGCTTTAAATGATCCTAGAGGTTTGTCCTCTACAATAAGAAAAGCAGGTGTATTGTAAAGGTCACAACCGGCAGCATTTTCACCAATAGGTGGTGTTACAGCCTTGCCTCAGTGCGAATTCAGTGTTTCTGATTGAGGAGGTGGGAAGGAAATTAAATCCTACTTGTGCAAATTGGAATTACTTGCTGGGTCTTGCAGTTCCTAGGCAAAAAAGCTAGTGGCAATAGCTTTAAAATAGTGGCAAAAACATTTTGCCTGAGAAAAATATGTGCTGATTATTTAGGAGATGAGAGTTTGTTAGTGCTTAGCAGGCCCATGTCTCCCTTGGCAAGTAGATTTACAAGAAAGCACAATATTGGGTAAAGTGGTTCTGTGGCAATGCTCAGGCCTTTTGTCAGCATTTTTCAAGTGAGGATTGTGAGATGTAGTGCCGGGCAGTACAGGGCAAATGCTTTTTCTTCCAAGTACTGAGAGGAAACTGACCCTTCTGAACTACTGCGAGGCGTGAAAAGGTGAGAGGCAACAAGGTAGTGGCTGTGGGAGGCTTTTTGTAGGGTTGTCCCTATATCGTTCCATCTGGGAAATAGCTTGAAACTGCCTTTTGAGGGAGTTAAAAGAGAAGACCTTTGATGCTGATGTGATGAGAGAAGCCACAGAAGGAAAGCTAAAAGCTGCTGATGCAAAAGAATAACTGTTTAAACAATAGATGTAAATAGTTGCCCAGATAACGCTTTAGCCAGATCATAGAATCATGGAATCAGAGAATCATTTAGGTTGGAAAAGACCCTTAAGATCATCGAGTCCAACTGCAAACCTAGCACTGCCAAGTCCACTACTAAACCATGGCCCTAAGTGCAACATCTACTCGTCTTTTAAATACCTCCAGGGATGGGGACTCAACCACTTTTCTGGGCAGCCTGTTCCAAATCTTGACAACCCTTTCAGTGAAGGAGTTTTTCCTAATATCCAATCTAAACCTCCCCGGGCACAATTTGAGGCCGTTTCCTCTTCTTCTGTCACTTGTTACTTGGGAGAAGAGACCGACCCCACCTCTCTACAACCTCCTTTCAGGTGGAGGAATAGTGATGTGATAGAGTGATGTTAATTTTTATTTTTTTTTTTCTTTTTAAGCCTGAGCTTGGCAATAGTTCTCTGCCTGGTGTAGGCAGAAGAAAGCATGCGTCCTGGAGGATGGGGGGCGGGGGGGGGAAGAAGGACTCCTGGGTCCTCTGGAGGTGATTGCATCATTCGCAGTTCTGCAGACTTTTTGGATTTGCACAAAATTTCTCACGACGGGCATTGTTGGAATACTGTTATCTGAGAGCATCTTCATATGGGTGATGGAACATGAAAAAGCTTTTAAATTACTGAAGGAAAGATTGTGTGTCTTCATGCTGTCTCTAAATGCACAATTTGGAATCCCTTTTAGTCAAACAAGCAGAGGACATCAGTAGATGCAAGCTTAGCGAAGTTACAAGTTAAACAGGAAACAAGGTTTTCACAAACTTATGTCTGTGGATCCTGTGTATGTTTTTATGTTTACCAGGTATACATTTTGCTCCACCAGCCTTCCAGTAGATGTTTGTATTATTTTGAGTTATGGCTTATGTAAAAATGGATATACAAATAAACTTTTCATATAAGCTGAGAAGACAAACTGCAGTAGTAGATGCTGTCATGGCAGGACGATGTCAGTGAGACTGCGAATGAAGTAGGAACACCATTTAAAAGAACAGGCAAGGAATCGTGACTTTCTTCAAGGTGCTCACAGGCATTCTACTAATGAATATACAGGATATACTCAGTGTTTTTAATGCAACACATGAATTTATTGATTCAGTTATCAGCCCACTGGTGAATGATGGTAATAGGACTGCTTTTGTAGCAAGCTTGCAGAGAATGGTAAGCACACCTTTTCATGATAATGAGCCATCAGCAAACTGCAATGAAAACCAAGCAGTATAAAGGACAGGCAGAACTTTTGCTGAGAACAGCGTCCATGTGCTGAGCACAGGGCATGATCATCCCTCAACACCAACTGGAGCAACTATTTCTGGAACATCAGAAGCCTCAAGTCAGACAATGCTCCAAAGAGAGGAGGCAGCTCTCCAGGTCTGGGGATGCACTGAGGCAGGGGCTGGGGAGAAGGTGTCCTTGGCTGCAGACGTAGCGTCTGTGTCACCAAGTAAAGGAGCTGCCAGAGGAGCTCAGCAGACTGCACAGCATCAGAGATCATCAAAAGGAGATTGGCCAGACCTTCTCCAAGACCATGTGGCTACAGGAGCCTGAGCGCACAGCTATACTGAATGTGGGGCAGGCAGAGTCTGTGTTTTTCAGGCTGAGAAATGATGACAAGGGCTAGAAGCTTGTGCTTTCAGGTACCCACAAAAGAGGGTCAGTGCCCTGGTCAGTGCCCTGGTAGCAGATGAGAGGCTGGGAGCTATGTTCAACCAAGAACCAGAGCTGGCTAATCCTGAGCCATACAGCAGCACCAGGAGGAAGCAGCAAGGGGTCGCTGTGGTGGGGAATGGAGGCCATGGTCTGCTGCCCTAATCTGCTGCCTAGGGTGGTTCGTGGCTGGCCAGGGGCATGGACCTGAGTTGTGGATAGACTGCTGAGCCTGGGCCAGCCCTCAGACTATTAACCCTGCTGCTCTTCCATGTGATAGAGACAGGGGAGATGTGGAGCATATCAAGCGTGACTACGTGGCTCTCGGGGTGAGGGTCAAGACCCTGGGGGCCCAGGTGGTTTTCTTTTTGATCTTACTGGTGGAGAAGGAAGGGCTTTTACTTTTAAACAAAGGTCTCAATTCATTTTAAAGACATACCCAGATATTTCTCTAGTTTTCATGAACATCTTTAGAAATGAAGTACGTAAAACGCCTAAAAGTGCTTTTGAAAACAAAATACACTCCACTAAAAGAGTTTACATTTTGAAATAGTATTAGCCTTAGTAATATTCTGGTTTAGGTCTCCAGAATGTGTGGAAATAACTTTCAGTAATCCTTTTCTTTGCTTTGATTTGAACTACAGCCTTCAATGTTTGGCAATATTTCTGTAACTGATAGAATCCTTGTAGTTGGAATAAACTTCAGTAAGTTTTAAAAATCTTTTAAACTTAAGTTTAATGTGTACATCTCATATGCAAAAGTACTGCACTCCTTATAAGAGCAAAGTCCTGGTCTATGAGCTTTGAAAACCCATACTTCTTTTCCTTTCAGTGCTAAGAGAGATTTTATTCATGTAGGCCTTCAGAGTTTATGCCAAAGGTTAGGTTTTAAATTTTTCTGTGGTCATTTGGGGATCCAAATGAATGTTTATATTTACTTTAACTCACCTCTGTTGTACTTGCTACCATTTCAGTTTTGTCTCTTTTCCCATAGAAAATAGTAACAAGTTCAAACATTAAAGAAAGAAAAAACTCATAATTGATGTTTGGTAATTAGAGACATAGGAACTCAAGCTAGGCTCTAGGCTGTCTTAGCATTATTAGTTGTATTTTGTCAACAAAAGATATTCAGCATGTACTGCTGTGGAAAGCAGTGAAAGGCTCACATCAATGACCACTAGAAGTTTTAATTTTTTAATGCCTCTGCTATTTCAGTGCAGAGAAAAAAAAGAATGAAAATTAAGGGCAGTACTTATAATTTTGCTCCGTTGGGATGGTTGTAGGAGGGTGTCTTGCAATTTTGTCAAAGAAACAATTCCCATTGGTATCACTAAATCCTGTGGTTTTATAAAGGCTATAAAGTTATACTCTGTCATCAGCCTCTTAACTACTTTTCTACTTTTAATATGCAAATGTTGTGATCTGAAGTTCATTCAAGCATCCTGTAACTCTACAGAAACACTGGTGAACTTGGTTTAGTTATTTTTATGACTCATCTCAGAAATCTTTATTAAAGTATTGCAGAAATGGATTTCTATTTCAATTAATCGGTAGAGGGTGGCAGTAGTTACAATGAATTAGAGATACATTTATCAATTAGTTGTTTGGTCAATTTCTTTCTCCTGTGATTATTCTAAACTTCCTTGACAACGATTGGTGAAAGCATGCTCTGAAATGAACATTTTTCCCTAAATTAAGCTTTAGTCATTAATTTTTTTACTGTAGTTATCTCTGGTAGGATTCCTGTGCTGAGCTCTGGGTGTGCTTGTGTAACAGAAACATCTGGTTATTTAGTGGATTCTGCAGACAAATGTGTTGCCAGCTTCAGAGCTGTCTCCTCATTTGCCTCATGATTTGGCTTTTCTTGGCAGATTGACTCGAATTCCTTAATGCCATTTTTTTCTGATTTTCTTTTTATGATAAAGGCAATAATTAAAAGGCTTTAAGTTTATTACTGAATGTTTATATACTGGAAGTTCTGCTTGGAATATCACTGAAAGAGCACAGGTGACAGGAAAGAAAAGTTTGGAGATAGTATAAATTGTTCACTTAAATTAAAAATAAAAATAAAAATAATAAAAAAATAAAAATATAAAAATAATAACCTTCTTGTGTTTTCATGTAGCACATAAAATAGATGAAAATCTCAGTCAGGACAATGATGATGCTGTCCCAACACTGATAACTATGATACGTACTGCCCCAGAGAGTGTTATGCTCTTGAAGTATTGGCACAAAATATATCTCAGCGTACTGTATGTAAATTTTTGCAATTGTAGTTACCAAGGCCCATGAGAAAGGCCCAGGATATCTGGCAGACTTTCTCAAGGCATCCTATATGCTGAAGTAAAATAGCTTTTCAGGAAAAATAAATGACTGGATGTGGGGAAGTCCTGACAGCGATACTCGGTATAAGGCTGATTAAGAACGAACGTCACGATAATATATAATGCCTGTAAAATATGTCAAGCTCTGTCAGTATCATCATCTGCTCTGTGTACACTGACAAGGAATAACAGATATGTTTGTACGTTTTCAACATTGCAGGCTGTTATAATTTGCTAATGTTTTCCAACCAACTGCCTTATCAATAGATCATTTACCTATTAACAGAATGCTCTAAATAATTTTGTTCACCTACACTGTTCTGTTACGTGGATGCTCTTGGAAAAACACTGGGAGTTGGGAGCCTTATACCCACATTTGCTTTTACAAATTAGGTGTGTTCATAGTGAGAGATGATTATGGCATTTTAGGTTGTGCTTACTTTCATACTTTTTTATTATGATGATTTCTATAGTGAGTTTTTCTTTCCCTAGACAATAGATGAGTAACATAATCCTGTTGGATATTTAAATTTTGATCTCTTTTGTCTCATTCATATAAATGCTATTAGGGAGGGTGATTTGCTGCACATTAGTTTGCTAGAATAAGTTTGACTAGCCTCAGGGGCAATGTTAATCTCTTTTGATGCAAATTCTGTTTCATATGCCAAGACCAGGTGGCAAGGCTAGGATCATAAGGGTTTTAGGCAGTTTCTTCAGGATGTAATTATTTAGCCTGTTTTATTATAGCCGCACCATTCATCCAGTTACAGCCCTGAATGTCAGTCTTTGTGACTCCACCTGCTACTTCTCTCTGATTTTGCTATATAGTGCATGCAGAGATCCTAGGTGCACCAGGGCTGTGTGGTGCATAGGCTGCCTGCCTGGTTCATCCGAGATCCTCAAATTATGGTTTGCCTGTGGATAAAACTGTTGAATAGGAGCCAATATCTAAACTGCAATAACTGAAGATGCATGTGAATGCTACCTAGTGAAAAAGCAGAAAAGTTGGAAAAGGTTTTGTGAGGACCTACAGACTTGTTCCAGCCTTTTAAAATGAAACTCAGTTTAGTGTTTTGAAGCTGATCAGCCTTTAAAATGAATCCAGATTAATAATTTAATGATAAATTGTCTGAATGGTGTCATATTTGGCAGCACTCCCATCTCTTTATGCACGTAAATGTGTGCTATGCTGCTGTATTAGTGAACTATCAATGAAAAGAAAAGCAATGCTGGAGCAGGGTCTGACATATTCAGATTTGGGAAAGATTAAAGTAACCCCATGTAGTCACTTTTGAATGCTTTTATTCCTAATACACTGGAGCAATTATTCAAGAACATGTCGCCCATGTGAAAATATGTTCCCTGTGGTGCTGTCAAAATAACTGTGACCTTAGCATAACTACTGCAAAAAGTGATGGCCAAACAAGCAAATGCAGCTTTAATTTACTTTCCTCTCTTTTAAAAACAGTAGACAAATACCTTTATGTCATCTTTCTTTTTTTTATGATCCTAATTTTCTTCTTTTTTAAAATGCCTGTTCCACTTTTAGGCATAGGCACTTCAGTATAAATGAATACTGATGATGAATTAATTCAGTCTACACTAGATCTGCATAGGCTAAAAGTAGGTTATGGTACAAAGCTCCGGTTTCTTGCCAAAGTGATAATTTGAGGCCAGCAGAGGTACATAAGAGTGAATTATTTCACTCATCTTGTTTTTTTCTGAAAAGATGACGCTAAAAGTGAAGCTGGCTTTTTAAAACTGACTATAAAATGTCACTGTAGCATTCTACTTTTATCTCCTAATTGTGTATTGCTATCTTGTTTACGTGCTTTCAGTAATTATCTTATTCTCTAACCTTGATATTGCTCCTTACAGGTATTGATTTTGATTTAATTTCCTTCTTTGGAAATAAATCATGTTTTTTCTATATCTCATTTTGGGTCAGCTGTGATTTTCTCTTACATCCTACCAAAACTGCAGTGGGGGCCCCTTGTGCTCTAGCTGGAGGGGTGCCCACAATTGTGGGTGGGGTTTTTCTTTCCACCCTGCCCCAAAAAATAGGCTAGCACAGGCATGTAAAAGAAGGCTATCATGTTTAGGTTATCTCTTATATTATTGGGAAGGAATTGTTAGGTTTTTGAACACATTTCTCTTCTTCAGCAGGCCACCAAATAAAGCCAGGGAAACCTGACAATCAGACAATGGATTTTCCTCTGTGACTTGCCAAATAGATGAATCAGAAAGAATTTGTCTCTAAATATTGAAAGACACTGCTGTATGAGTGGTCAGGATTCATTCCTGGTTGGTCACTTCTGCAGGTGTTGCTTGGATGGAGTCTCAGACTGAAAGCTGAAGAACAGGAACAAGTTTTTGTTTCAAGGCTTTCAAGACAATGAATAGGGAGCCAGAACAACAGCTGTAGAGCTTGCAGTAAAAATATTTTGGGAATCCAGAGAAGCCCCTTTAAGTGATTCCTTCTTACAAATCCAGTTTCTCTCTTTGTTGTGCAGAAAATGTATACTTACTTCTTTTCAGTACCACGCAGTAAAATTATATAGGTATGTGTATATTTTAACTTGTAGGAAACTGTCTTGCATAATCTGTATCATACTGAAATTTAGGGTCTTCATTCATCCTCTTACAGTGTGTGAACCTAAGAAAATTCTAAGTATTAGAAGAATCAATGGAAAAAAATGTCTGTATGGCTAAATTGTGCAGCTGTTTGTGGTAATGTGTGTATGTTAAACTTGATGCCACTGTTCACTATCACCTTTTTCCCCACTGAGTCCTTACAAAAGTGAACTATCCACTGGAAGTTTAAAAAACACTGAAAGTGAATTTATCTAGTAGTTTTTCTGGTCAGGTGGCCACATTTAATCTGTTTTAAGGAGAAACTATGTGCTTGAAGATTTTTGTCCTACCGTGAATAACTGTATTTTAAGCTGTCATGATTCCACTGCTGCATTTAATACAGAGCTCACACATTGACTGCAACGGGAGCAGAATTTAACCGATAGGTATAGTGTGTTTCTGCCTGGGAAATTTTTACACTTCAGGTGAAGTGAGGCAAGAACAAGAATAGATGTTAGGTGAAGAAATGTGACACTCTTTATCCTTAGGGACCAAAAAAGCATGCACTACAAACTACAGAAACTTGACATGCACAGACTTGTATGGTCTACTTTCCTAATTGCTCTAAAATTCCTTACTGGCTGCTGTATTTTTAAAATATGAAAAGAAAATTAGTGTGCCATTGCACTTTATAAATAATTCTTGCACATTTAACTCATCATTTTTGTCATTAGTCAGGAAGCAATTAACATTTTAAATGCTAATTTTTAGACTATTAGAGAAATATCCGCTGATATTAGGCTGCTGAGATGGGAGCATGCCATGGTGGATTATTATAGCATGAAGACTGTAGGGAAGAATACTATATGTTTCAATTCAGTGTCAGCAGGAAGGGATACAGTACAGTTCCACAGCAAGCTGGGAAATTTATTTTAACCTCTGGAGGAAAAGTAAAAAAGCAAAGGTATATAGAAAGCCTTACTAGAGAAAAAATTAAAAAGTAAAACAAACTAGAAAGGTTTTTTTGAATGTCAGAGTTCTGTTGTTTTATAAGTAGAACATTTTTGCACATCTAGCATGAGAAATTTTCGCTTGTTAGCATTTTCCTGTTGTAATCTCACTGGGATCATATTAAAACAATGACACTTGGAGAGCTTTGGCACTCAAAGGCTAGAAATTATATGCAAGCACACATGCCCACTGATGGGACATGCAAAGGACTAGGTTTCCAGTTTGTTCTCCGTATTGTTGTTCATTCCAGTCAGCAGAGGAAATTCTGAAATTTTACGGGACATAAGAAACTCATGTATGAGGGCTGTTTTCAGAGAAAGAGACAGACCAAGTCAGAATATCATGCTTAGGGTCAGACAACTGGAGCAGGGCTTGAAACCTGCTTTTGGGTCCTGGCTTTGCCAGTGACTTGTTCTGTGATGTTCAGTCAGGGCTTCTACTTCCAGAAAAACAGGATAATGATACTGCCTTCCTTCTCGGGGCACTTGGAGCTTTGTGTCTTCTAAGCTCTGTCGTAATTACCATTCATTTTAAATAACTAATGGCATACTTGTATCGCTCTGGACAAAGACAACCAGAAGAGAGTTAGAAAAGTTATGGAAATGTATGTAGTCTCTGTTGTCCTTCTCTCCTCCCATCCCTTCGAATGCTGACATACTCAGTTTTAGAAAATCCTGGTGTTAGCTATTTAGACATGGAAGTGTGAGAGAGACTTTGTTCTTCCATTTTGTCATGCTACTAGTCATGATAATTGGCAGAGTCATGTTTTATTAACTACAGAAACAAAATTGCTAGACCCATCGAATGCCAGATGCTGTTGGTTAGGACATACATTTTGCCCTAAGCAACTTCTCATTTCCATTTTGCTAACATCTGTATAACATCTAGCCTCATAACAACTGGATGGTTTGATGAATTGGCTGAATGGTATGGGCTCTATTAGCCCTCAACTCTCTCCTAGATGGGCAATAGAGTTTGAAGTCATTCTTCTCAAACTCCTGTTTTAGCAGCAAGTTTACTAGTAATAAACCAAATACAGTAATGAAATTCAGGTATGTCTGCTCAAGTTGACTGGTTATATATTCAGAAAGATGCACCTGTGTAGTGAACGGCTGGCAAATGTCCATCTAAATGAGCTAGTTATTGCGCACACACATCCGTTTTGCTGTTTCCAGTAGGTAGCTTCTCAGAGCTCACTGGCAGTGTTCATTTGCCTCCATCAGTGAACATTTGTTTACATCATGATTTATATCTGATAGGACTATCTTTGTTCAAGCCAAGTACTTTCACTTAAAACTGATTATAACTTTTAAGAACTGTGAAATTTTTTGTTTTCTATCTCTCATATAGGAAATATTGTTAACTTACGTGCAAAACCATAGTCCAATTGGAGTTAATGGAAGTGTGAGCAGGGGCTAGCAGTGAATACTTCATCAGAGTTGCATGGGTGTTTTCCACGAAGCCAATTACAAGGGATATCAGGTTCCTAACAGGAGCATTCAGGAGATTCTGCAAAGTAAATAAATAATAAAATATTCTAAGAAGCTGTCTGAAAATAATCATTCTGTAATAAGTATTTATGTTAAAAGTTTAGTAGGAAAAAAACAAAGACAAATGATAAAAACAGTACCAACAAACACAAAACCCTTGAAGGTTAACAAAGTCAAATAAAAAATGACTACACAGAAAATGAAACTCACTTTACAGGAGCAGTTTCCCTGTCTAAAACACGTGCATAATGTATTTATCTGCTTTCCATGGCATGTTGCAGTGGAATTATCACATTTTTTCAACACTTAGAAAATGTTATATTCTCTAAAATTACGAATTGTTACTAAAAAGCTGAGAAAACCAATGAAGGGTCATAGCAAGCCTTAGATCCACATGTGCAGTTGCAAGATTTTGCAAGGGCAAGAAATGGATAACAGCTGCTGCTTTTTGTAGAAGTACAAGAATTCATGACTGATCCGTACAATAAACACCTACATTAAAATCATTTGTAGAAAGTCCCAAATACAGATGATGGCTCAAATCAGTATGTACAGCCCCTCTAGCTTTTCTTACTGATTTAAGATCACAGTGACCCCTCATGTTTTCCTTCGAGACAAAAATTTCCTGGCCTCTGCAGAGGAAGAGGCTCTGCAGAACGTCCTGTCCTCTCTTTCTTATAGGAGCCTGTAAAGTTACTGTGCATTAATTAACACCCATGGTAGTTTCAGACCATCAGATAAGTCAATTCTTGTGTGAGATGTTTCTATCCTGCATTGGTGAAATTAGGGTGGAAACTGCTACTGAAAATAGCATGAATTTTGTTCCCTGGTGCTTTTTCCTTTCTGTCTGCCTCAGAAAGGCTGAGTTAGAGCACCATGACAGAATATGCTGGGACCGTGGGTGACACAAGATCTTGAGGATGGAATACGATTTCACCAAGTCTAGTTTTCATTTTGATAGTTTTCACTGCAAATTAAAGCCCCAGTATTAGAAATACTTGGCTTTGTAGCTTAATAGCATGTGGGAAGTCTTCTGTGTTCAGGTCAGCTCAAGATCATGCAGAGATCTAGCTTTTCAGCGTTACTCAAGTCCTGGCATTCCCTTCCTACAAAGTGGGTTAATATGTTTAGAAGAATTTTCTCACTGATCTATTTTTGCCAGAAATAGTGAAAGGGAGAGATTCTGGCTGTGAAGCAGGGGAGGAGAAAATGCATAACGAAACAACTGAAAGCATGCAGAAAAAGGTATTGTAACTTGACTAAGAACTGAGTCTCAGTTAGCTGCCACAAATATAGTGCATGGCCTTTCCAGGAAGCATTTAGTTGCTGCACCTCAGTCTCACCTTGAATTGAATTTGAAACAAAGTGAGTATTCAGCGTTCTGCAAATGGCAGTCTGATAAATATCATAATGGTATTACTATTATTAAAAAAATAATAATCTATATTTCTTACCTCTACACACATTCCTATGTGTAATCCAACCTGAGCCATCCTGACCTGGTATATGTTATTGCTGGAAGGTCTGGAGGTATTTTTCAAGACTGTTCATACTAACATAGAGGAAAAGCAATTCCAAAGAGGCAAAGAAAGAAGAGTTTAGCAGCTCTTTAGGGTATAAATCAGTATAAAATCAGTATAAATCAGTATAAACCCCAACTTCACAAAATCTCAGTGCTCTTCCAAGGCTGCCATTCTGTGTGAAAAAGGAAAAAAGGATACTTTGCTTCTTATATTCAATTAATAAGTAAAAAAGTATGCATAATAAGAACTTGTTGCCATTAGTGTTTGATGTCCCTATTTCCTTCAGAAGAAAAGCTAGTTTAAGAAAAACCATTACAAAAGTGAAAGATTGAAAAAGAGTGTGTGAAGAAAAAGAACAAAACCCAGTTTGATCTAATTGCCTTCCTTGAAATCTAGTTCCTAGCATTCAATGAGTTGTACTGAAAAAATGCCCACTTTCTATATGCAAAATTATTAACAACAGATCTACTACATTTCTCTGTTTTTCCCATTATTGATGATGTGTGGTTGATTCTTATTTTCGTAATAGATTTTTACTGAATTTAAAAAAAAAAATATTTTGATGTTTTATGGCAGCATGTACATCAGTAAATACCTTTTCTTCATCTTCCATTTTAGTTGTGATATTGTTCTATCCCTCATGCAATACTGTCCCCAAATGGTGTGCACATTTTTGTACTAATTAAGGTATTTTTACTTTTGTAGGTATAGATATATATAGATATGTATAGAATCATAGAATGGTTTGGGATGGAAAGGACCTTTAAAGGTCATCTAGTCCATCCCCCCTGCAATTGGCAAGGACATCTACAACTAGAGCAGGTTGCTCAGAGCCCCATCCAGCCTCGCCTTGAATGTTTCCAAGGATGGGGCATCTACCACCTCTCTCGGCAGCCTGTTCCAGTGTTTCACCACCCTCATCATAAAAAATGTCTTCCTTATATCTAGCCTGAATCTACCCTCTTTTAGTTTAAAACCATTACCATTTGTCCTATCGCTACTGGCCCTGCTAAAAAGTCTGTCCCCATCTGTCTTATAAGCCCCCTTTAAGTACTGAAAGGCCGCAAGAAGGTCTCCCCGCAGCCTTCTCTTCTCTAAACTGAACAACCGCAGCTCTTTCAACCTCTTCTCATAGCAGAGGTGCTCCATCCCTCTGATCATTTTTGTGGCCCTCCTCTGGACCCGCTCCAACAGGTCCATGTCCTTCTTGTACTGAGGACCCCAAAGCTGGATGCAGGACTCCAGGTGGGGTCTCACCAGAGCAGAGGGGCAGAATCACCTCCCTCGACCTGCTGGCCACACTGCTTTTGATGCAGGCCAGGATATGGTTGGCTTTCTGGGCTGCAAGCACACATTGCCAGCTCATGTCCAGCTTTTCATCTATCAGTACCCCCGAGTCCTTCTTGTCAGAGCTGCACATAATCCCTTCATCCCCCAGCCTGTACTGATACTGGGGATTACCCCGACCCAAGTGCAGGACCCTTGGGTTGAACCTCATGCGGTCCTTGTTGAACCTCATGCGGTTCACACAGGCCCACCTCTCCAGCTTGTCCAAGTCCTTCAGGATGGCATCCCATCCCTCAGGTGTGGGACTGCACCACTCAGCTTGGTGTCATCTGCAAACTTGCTGAGAGTGCACTCAATCCCACTGTCTATGTCATTGATACATATATTAAAATCCTAAGAGGGAAATTTTGCACTCTCCCTCCTAGCGGTTATTTACAGGGCCAGCTTTAGAAATATGGCAAAGTATTATTTTTATTTCTGTTACAAAAAATTATCATGAAACACATTTAACCTGAAGAGTGATAAACACTTCAGTTAATGCTAAATATTGGCGGGGGCTGGGGGGTGGTGAGTGTAGTTTATTTGCTGCTTTGGGATTTTCTTAACTTCAGAATAGTAAAGTTTGTCTGTTGACAGAAAATTCCAACCTAATGACTGACCAGGAAACACTCCATTCAAAACTGTGATCCTGCTCCATTCTAGGTCCCATTGGAGGTACCAGCTCTTAAATGCAAGAGAAATGTTGCAGCATTATATGGGATAGTTAAATGAATTTAAATTATTTTAGTACATGTTTTACTACCTTTGATTTCACATGATATTCCTGATAAAAAGTTGAGTATGGAAGGCAAAATTATAATAATTTCTGCTAGCCTAGTACTAGGCAGGAATACAGTCCTGCAGCACCCTTTTGTTTTGAACTTCAGTATTTCTTTCCCCAATCCTACCCCTACCTTATTCTCCACCATCTGTTCCAGCTTCCTTTTCACTTCACACAAATGTTGGGGTATCCTTTCCACTGTTATCTTGCACTCCTATCACTGAACAACTGAAGACCTACCAATGAAATACATAGGTCAATATTATCCAGACCACCTGGTCCACCTAGGTGTTATTTTCTAAACATTGTTTTAATTCTTCTTTGATTAGAGGTATTTTCCAGATCTCCATTCTTTCAAAAGATCTACTTGCGTGCAGAATACACACCCTAAAATATTATCACATTCTCTTTTTACGATCAATAGACCCTTTCTTTATTAATGAATACTCTTTCTGCTGGTACTTTCCATAGTCAAGTTTTTTGGTTTGTGCTAGCAGGCACTATTTTTCACCTGGATTTATCTTCTAACTCTCAGTCCTCCAATAAACATTTGTACTTGGTTAGCTCCCTGCAATATTTCTGTATTACTGGTTTTCTACTTTACAGTCTGACATTTTAAATAATTTTCTGTTTGTTACAATCTTCTTGGCATCTAGGTATGTTAATGTATTGTCTTCTCATTCTCAATATGTGTTTATAAAAATATTTTTGCTGATATGTAATGTTATTTTTCCTTTGGGAAACCATAAGCATGTGGAGAAAAAAACAAACCAATAACCCTAAACAAACCAACTGCCCCTCATATGTTTATCTTTAGATATGTTCATCTATGTAAAGAAATATACGGTATTTGTGTGCAAGAAATTTTATGACTAGATACATTCTGAGCAGCAGCTATAATTCCTGAATGCTTAAAGCCCAAAGCAATTTATGGACCTCTCTTGTGTGTGCAGGAAATGGAATAAGATCTGGCACTTGTTGTTTGGCAAAGTGTGCCTACCAACACAGCACTTAAAAGTAATCTGCAAAGATCTGGCAGTTTAACTAGTAGGAATGCTAAATTGCTTCCAACGCAGTTTGCCTGTGATGTATTTCTAAAATGAATGTCAACTTCTTTTCCTAACCAATAATTCATGCCCACAAAATGTAAACCCTGCTGCTCCTGTAGGCTGTCAGCTCCATGTGGGAAAAAAATAAACATTTTTTGGCGGCTTTTTACTGGGGTATACTGAGCACCTCTGAAGACCACTGATTTTAGTAGGAATTAACGAAACTCACAATTGCTCTGTAATGCACACAATTTGGCTTTTGAAAATCAGCACCTGTATTCAAGGGGTATGACACTGGGAGGGGTGTGGATGTGGCAGAGGAACTTAGCTAGCGTTCTGAGTAGGTTCAGCGTTTGCTTCTGCTCTGTTGTATGCTGTGGACACTGAAGTGAAAGGGAAAGGATTATGGGTTTTGAGGACTGGAGTGGTCACAGGAAGACATCCTTCAGGGTATTCCCAAAACAACATGAACAAACCAGCAAGTAACCAGTCATTCCAGATGACAGAAAACTGTGTTTGAATATTATATGTGTATTTGGGTGGGCTATGTAGAAGCAATTAGAAACATGTGTGATGATTTATATGTTCTGTTTGTCTGATCTTAAAGCCTTTGCAAGGTTTAAAAAAATATCCACTGTCAGATGGGATTAAACCAAGCAGTGTTCTTGCTGAATTCATTAAGATACACCTTTTTCAAGAATGTCAAACGTTATTACATATGCATATTTACTTTAAAATGTTTGTAACAGAGAATGTTTGACTAATTTGTATTCAATTAAAGAATAAAACTTCCTTTTTTCCACTACGATCTAACTCACTTTCCTCTTGTGGACTGCTATATTATAGGTATCTACCAAAGATCCCAGCTGTATACATTTTGTAGCTTTGATTGGCAACTGTAATATAAATGAGATTCTGCTTTGCTCAATGATTGTCATTCAGACATTCTTTGCAGGGAACATGAATTTGAACTAATGGCAAGAAAATTAAACAGTTCTTCTATTGATTTGTTAATTCTTATTATTATCAAGGCATTTCCTTTAGGGAAATTGCATTCTGTTCGGGAATATCTTCTGCAAGGCCAGAACTGATTCTTGATGTGATCACATCTCATCCTTTTGACTGACAAGGTTGACTCTTTCTGGCAAGCTATTTTTTTATGGTTTTTTTTTTTTCTTTGCATTTTCTTCCTTATGTTACTGCTTTCTTCCTCTTTCTTTCACTTCCTTCTCCATTTTGAGTATGCTTTAACAATTGCCTATATTTTCTCACCTTTCCTTTTAATTTTCTTTCCTTTGTTTGTTCTGAATCCTCTCTGCAGTCCTGTGGTTTTGTTCCCAGTGCTCCACATTGTATCTCAGTCCTTTCTATTCATCTGTGCCTGCCTCTTTTTCTTTCCTTAATTTCTTTGTTCACTCCCTCAGACTCTGTCATTTCTTCTTCATTTGCTTCTAGGTTCCTTACAGATGCTGTATTTAATACTGTCCTCTGCCTACCCTTACAGCCATAGTCCTTATGCACTTAAAGCAACTCTGATGTTTTTACCCAGTTCCTCTCCCCTCCTCCCCTCTCCAATACTATATGTTCCACTTTCAGCCTATACTTTTTTTTTTTTCCTATGGGGAGCATTGACTGAGGATATTTACTTAAGGAGAAAAATGGTCCTCTTAGATTTTAATATTTTAAGGACTGTTTGCAAAGTAGTTGTGTTGATCTGTCATTCACTTGCATTTGTTGGTCTAAGCCATCATAGTCAGTCTTACACTTATCCATATTCATAAGTTTCAGAGTGTTGGCCTGAATTTGTTGACCTTGTCTAATCTATCTTTCAAATTGATCTACTTCTTAGAACAACTAACATACCCATAATAAGCAGACATTATTATTTTCTGTGATAATTGATTTTCCACAGAGTATGAAAGCCAACCAGCATCACACATTGGAAAAACTTTGTGAAACAAAGCTATGCTACCAAAAGGGGGAACAGGGGACCTTGGAGTTGTTTTTGTCTTTCAAGGCACTATTTTAACAATGATTAATTGCATTATTCTTATTTTCTGTGACTCTAGTAGATTCTTTTTCCAAGTTAGTTTCTTTCTTTTTGTCTTTTCTTTAAAATTCTATTAATAAACATTTAATTCTCTGACCAGCCAAGGTCTTGCTGTAACTAGATGTGTTTGTGATTATCTCACGCTTGAAAAGGCATGAATAACCAGCATGAACAGAAGAATTATGAGTGCAATACACGTTGTGTTAGAGTTCCTATTAGTGTGTCTCAGTCAGAAGCAGAAATGCCTTGTTTTTATCCTTGATTTCTGAACATTCCTTATTGGCTCCTTTTAGTTTTTCTAGACCTTCCACCCCCACCTTCCCCCTCAAAATGTTTGTAAAGTGTACAATTAAGAGAAGGCCTAGGGAAGGAAAAAAAAAAAAGAAAAAATACTCTTCTATTACCAAGCCAGCTTGGTGAAACTTCTTTAACTATTTGACTCCTTTTTTTTCTATTGTCTCCTTTAAAAGGTTCATCATCTTCATCTCAAGCTCAGACTTAGAAGAACAATAAGAGTCTTGTTTACTGAATCCCTAATTTAAAAGAGGGGGTTTTTTGTTCTTCTTTTTTTCATTTACTGCCACCAAAGTTCTTAGGAATTTTCTCTTTCGAAAGCTGACAGGGAATCTGTCTTTTTGTCCGTGTATGTGAAAGATTTGTTAACAAAAGCTACCCAACATCCTTTGTTAGAACAGCCTTCCTTTCTGTTGCCGTGATTGAGCTTTTGAAGATCCCCTGATCGTTTCATTAGATGAGAGGACTTCGTGTCATGAGCAGAATGATTAGATTTGAGATTGAAACCAGACATGTGAAAATCAATGTGAGTTTTGCCATTGACTTCAGCAGGCCAGTCTCTTCTGTTTCCTTCTCTGCTTTCAGGATTCATTCTGTGTTTTCCCTTCCATTCCTTCCTGGCTACCTAATGTGAGAAGGAAATGCACAGTGCAAAGTGTAGGGACAAGACCACTGACTTACATGACCTGAGTGTGGAGGACAGAGCCTGTCTCACTCTGCCATATGAATACCTTGGGAAGATTAGCTAAACTCGTCTTACATGTTTTCCAGTACACTTTATTCCCTATCTGTAATTTTTGGGCATTGTAAATGTAAATGGCCACATAAACACCTAATAGCAGATTGTGATATGCTAAGATGGTATGGCAATGGAACTACAGAAATATCTGAAATTAAAGGAATTCAGGACTCCACCCAAAATTACATCAGAACTTTGAGATATATTTTTCCTTGTGCTTCATACTTTGTCAGAAATGGAAAATGTCATTCAATTGTTTGGATTGATTCACCTTTTTTTTTGCTAAGTTCATTACTTATTAGCACTACATTTAAATGTGCATCAAGGAGAATAAAAACAGAAAGGGACTGATTAGTTCAGTTATACCACCCACACCTAGAAATAATCTTTTTACACTAGAAATCTGAAACATAAGGTTTTAAGAGCAAATAAAACAATCTGTTCACCTTTTATCCATTAGGTTCTTCTAGTTTAAGAGATTTCTCTGATTTATTTCAAACCAAGGAATAAAAATAGAGTTAATTTCAGTTTGCCATGAATTGCAGTCTCCAGTATTTTAAAAACTTATAATACTGTGCTGATTACTCTTTGTTTAAAAGGGTGGTAGTCTGTGCATACTATCGCAGTTGGAGCCCTGTTCCCACCTGCCAGCTCTTTTCTCACTGTGTCTCTGGGCAAGTAGCTTTTCATTTTGCTCTTTAAGTTATCTGATGTAAACAATAAATAATATAATAGTGCCTGCTCTGCAAAAGTTGTGCATTACTTTGCTTCTCCCTACATTTTCTGACCATGCCTTTTACAGAAAGGTCTGAGCATATTCACCCACCCAATTTTGGTGATGTACCTGAGGCACCTTAGTTAGGAGCCTATCTTGCTAAAATGCTTAAATTGGTTGTCAGACTGTGCTGTGCAGATCTGTGATGGGCCATGAACTGTATGTAAAGTTTTCACAAAAGGCCACTGAAGAAATCAGGTTCTAATATGTATTTGACAAAGTAGATGAGTTTTCTGAAAAGGATAACATGTTAGCTGGAAAACGTCTAGGGGTCTGTAAAGCAAGAATGATGTGCATCCTGGTATAGACTTTTTTTCTACAGGAAATAAGGAGGCCTACTTAAGACCTGAATCAAACCAAGCCACTTGCTGGAGCCACCTATCTCTCTCCCTTTGAGTATGGATAAACTTAGGGTGATCCAGCTTTTAACTTAACCAAGGAACTCAAGTGCATTCTTTTCCATGGGAAGAACTGAAGGGCCTTGTAAGAATTAATAATACTCAGATACCCGCCTAATCTAGAGTGCTTTTGTAATCCTCTCTAAGTAAGTATCTGGAAAAAGTAATTATTTTTTTTCTTCCCCTCCCCCTCCTTCTCTCTGCCAGTCTTCCTGTTTGCAAAGAAGGTACAATGATTTTTAAGGAATCCTGTTTTTAATACCTTATTTCTTCACTGATCCTCCTGTTATTCCAGTTGCTGAGCCCTCCTTCTGACTGAATCAAGTCACTGGATTTAGAACATTTTCAGAAGTCAGGGTGCTACTGATGCAGACCTGACCTTTTTTGAAGACTGACTGCAATTGTAATATATTTTAGCCTTCTGCCTCTGTTAGGTTAGGGATAAAATTTCCCAAATACCATACAGCATGTTTTGGAAAGTGAAGTCTGTTTTAGTTTCACTGAGGAGCCAGTGCACAACTTGGTAAATTGGCAAGTCTGTACTTTGGAGACTGTAATAACAACAGGAGGTGCTGCAGGAGGTTCGGCTGGACTGTAGAAGAAACTGTCAACCTGAGGCATGTTCTAGGAAACAGGATCCATCTTTATTTTGCTGAACTTTATATTCTTCTTAAAACTTATAAAGAACCCCCCACTCTCTGAACAGGTTAAAAGTTCACAAATGTTTATCTTTTCTAAAAGCATAGGGAAAAAATTAGACAGTATTAAGAGATGATTAATGTTCAAAAAGTAACGGAAGAAAAACCTAATACCTGGCAGTACAGTGGGGGAAGAGCATAGCCAAAATAAATCTTGGGAAGCATTTATTTAACATTTGGCACTGCTGAAAAGAGTGGATAAATGTGGGCATAACTTAATGTGCCTAGAATTATATTTCACTTTTGACCCATGCTCTTCATTGGAATGCCGGGGTATGCTCCCCTTATGTGTCCTTTGTGGTCAGATATTTTCAAAATTTTCTAAAATGAGATTTTAATGCACCTGTGTTTTTCCCCCCAATAATGGACTACTGAAATTGTATGCAATGCTCAGTTTGTTCTTTAACATTACTGTGAGTTACCACATGCTTGAATACTCTGGTTTTATACACCTCTTCTTTTTGTAATGAGTTTTCCCCATATGCTCACAAAAGTTTTGGAGAGGTTAGTGACTCAGTTCCAGGGATTACTAGCTGGTATTTAACAATTTAAATCTATGCTGTGACAAGCTATGGAACTGTTGTTTCCCGTTTACATTTTCTGTGTCAAGTGTGCATCTGCATTGTTTTGGAGAGAGAGGAACCGGATTTACTACCAGACACAAGTCTAAAGGAGACAGTTAATGATACTTGTGATCTTGGCTTAGGGATTCATAAATTACTGGAGAACTTTCCTGTTTAACCACAAGACTGAAAAATATGTTTTTGATTTAAATCTGAGGAAAGTCATTAACTTTGTTTATGCTTTCTTGTTGAGATGCTGCTGTGCAAAGCACACACACAAAGAATTTATTTTAAACTCAGCTTTTTAACAAAAGCTGTAGGAAACATGTGCAAGTACATCCCTTAATTCGCTACACATGTAAAAACACCATTAAATAAAATTGTTATCCATTCCAATTACCTAACTATACTTATCATGAAGTTATAGAGAAATTATGTTTTGTAAAGCATATACACAACTTTGATAGCAAATATTAAAAATTAATCTATCATTAATAGATAATACTAAATGTAATTATTTCAGATAAGAAACTACATCTAGGAGATCCTTGGTTTGAAAAAAGTTCTTGGATCACCAGTCAGTCATTCCTCAGGCACGATTACTGAGTAATGATAACTTTTCATGATGCTACTAAATTTCACTTAAGCGTAGTCATGGTGGGAGGCTTGTAGTAGCTTTATGAGTATGTGTCCCCTTTTCTCCCCTCCAGCTCACTATGCAAAGGAGATGTAGCATAAATGTATCAGCTTCTGACTCAATGGTGATTACATAGTCATCGAATAGGCCTTAGGCAGTGAGTTGGCTTTTATTAGGCGTAGGTTCTCCTGTGTGCAGCTCATGTACAAGTTGTGCCAGAGTTGTCATTTTGACCTTTTGGGCATTAGGTTTACTATGCTGTGAATAATTTCTAAGACTCATTTTTGTACTCTGTGGAGCTGTCTTACCCAGCTGACTTGTTCCATGTAATATTTATGTAACTGGCATGTTTACTGTGAGCTTCTTTGACCAGCTGCTAACCAGCAAACTGTAGAAGGTCTGATTTTTTTTGGAGAATGCTACAGAGAATTGTAACACACCTGTGCTAGTGTTTGTTATGGATCCCAGTAAGAAAGGCACTCAGACACTGTGGTATTGTTTAAAATACCTTTTACTGGAGATAACACAAGAAGGAAAAACGGGATAGCACAGATAATCTTACGCCTCTTCAGATGCTGGCAACCTTAAGTTGTGCAGCATCAGATGGACCTCTAATCAGGGAGGGCTGTCTGGATCCTGTCTGTGCTGAGGTTCACAAGCATTATGGCCTTCGGACCTCTTACAGGATTTTCTTAGAAGTAAACATTATGGGTCATTTTGACTGTCAACCAAAAGGATGTTCACATGAGAACTTTAAGACAAAGGCAAAGACACGCAGGTGGCATGCTCACCAGGCATTGTGTGTGAGCCTGGCCACATATTTCATATGTAGCAAATCAAATGCTACTACCGCTGGTTTGAGCTCAGCCAGTCCTTAAAGCAAAGTTCACGGTGCCAACCTGCGCTCTACTTAGTCTGCAGTACCAGCTGCATTCATTTTGAATGTGCAATGTGTATGACAACTTTGTCCCTAAATAACTTTCTGATTTTTTTTTTCCAGTGATCTGATACAGTAGTAACTTTTGAAGTTAGTTTGTACTTAACTGGATATATTTTAGCCATATCATCTTTAGCTAACTCTTCAGTTTAGTAACTAAGCTTTTAAGGTTTAGCTACAAACTTCCCATTATTGCTGCTCTTCCTTCAGGTACCCAGTGATGAACTAAAAGCATCTCTTCCCACAAAATGTCTTCCAGTATCCAGGGTTTAGAAACCCTGACTTCGCTGCAGTGAGTGCTTGCGGATGTTACATGACTGATTTCTTCAGCAGGCGGTTCGCACTCTCTGCAGCTGTCTTTAAGAACAGCCAGGAGCAGGGCAGACAGGGGCACTGGGGCAGCCCCAGCCATTGGGCACTGGGGGCTCCCTGGGGGACGAGTATAAGCCAAGGATGGGCTGGGATGTGGGCCCATGGGTGGGCCTGGCTCAGCAGGACCCATGGCCGGGCAGGGCAGGGCTGTGGGCAGCTGCAGACCAGCCCTGCTGTGGCATCGATGGGGCAGGGTCTGGCAGCCCAGGTGGCTGACATGGGGACCTGAGCCATGGGCAGGGTGGGGGCAGCCCTGGGAGGCTGGGCATGGACAGGGAGGGCTGGTGATGCCCTCAGGGCCCTGACAGGCTGAAGGAAATAAAAACATCGCACAGGAGGGGATCCCAGAGTTTTTTACTATATGCATGGTTACTAATTCTTGATCAGAGCAGACTCTCAAAGCTCCAGGGGATATTGGGGTGGGAAGCATGGTGTTTGACCAGGTGGAGAGAGGCAGTAGCCATGGCACCACCACCTAGCTGTAGCTCTGTGGCTCAGAACATTGGTGCTGCCAGCAGTAGGGATAGCAGCGAATTCTTGAATGAAACAGGATTTCACAGTAAACTTCACATTTGTTGAATCCAAAGGAAAAGAGCTGTCCTCAAATTGCTTTTCAAAGAGCTTTTCTCAAATGATAGCCACTGAGTGTTAGATTTTCAGGTCACTACCATAGATATCTGAGACTGGAAGCATTAGGAGTCTTTCATCTGTCTTTGGGACTAAGATCCACAGCTGGAAACCTCAAAAGCTCTGATACAAACACAACTTCCAAGGTTTCCAGACTTACTGGCAGACAGCCAAAGAGGTGAAACTGTGGAGGCCCTCAGGTTTTCACAGGTTCCTTTCCTGTGCCAATGGCAGCCTAGCAGTCGTTTGATGGTTTGGCTTAAATCAAGTAGCTGCTGGGCCGGCCTTTGGTGGCACAGTTGCTAATAAAATTATGTGCTGCTTTACTGGAAAATAAAAGTCCTGAAACATTTGTGGATATTTTTGGGGTGGTGGTGGTGAAGTCAAACATCAACTGTTTAATCTCACAGAGAATCAGGAATTCTTCAGTCCGTTTTGGATCATCACTTTTGGGCTTATGGAGCCCATAGGTCATGTGCAGCCAAGGACCATGGCAGGAGAAAGTGAAAGGTATCTGGGCCAGCATTTGTTAGTGAACCTGGAGCACACACTGAACTGGCTCAGACTCAGAAAACAGGGTTTATTTAGCTGTTAGTTTGGCTCTTGAGCACAGTAACACAAACATGAACCTGCTGGGTTTGTAAATCTTTCTTTCCCACAAGAATGTAGTTTTTAGAGTGTCTACAAGTTTTAATGTCTACATAGCTAAATACGTGAAGCTCCTTTGTATTTTTTTCCTTCACTGCAAGTTATTGCACGGAAAGGAATTGTTCATGTCTCAGGTACAATTTTGTTTGATATGTGCAGTATCTGTAGAAAAGTCTACACTGGGAAAGTAACATATGGAAAAGCAGTCTTCTGGAGAAGCCAAAAAATACTCGCTCTGCCTATTAAAAGATCTTCCTATTTAAAAGTTGATTATTTTTGTTCTTCAAAAAGATGAGAAACCATTTGGTTAAAAATAAGTAAGGAATCTTTCACAGAACCATTGAATTATTAATGGAAACCTTGACTCTAGACTGTTTTGATGGATAAAACTAATTTATCTCTGTCTCCCTGAGATATTTATATCATCTGTCTAAACAGCATGAATCACATTTAAAATTATATCAACTTCTACCACCTCCGGGGTAACAAACTGGAGCTGATTCAACTGAGTGTTGCTTTCCTTCATTTTAATCATTCACAATATCTAACTGATTTTTATTACAATTGAGTCTGTTCACTTTATAGGGAATTTGAATTCATAGCCAATAGGGGGAAAAAGGAAATGCCACTAATCAGCAGTATTGGAGTTTTTTTTTTTTTCTTATATTTTGTACCCTTTTAGTACAAGTAGAGCAAAAATGCATATTGTCTTTGATTCTTGAAGTATGTGTATGTATACATAGACACAAACTTATTTCTACTAATTACACATATGCAGTAATAAAACACATAGTTTTTTACATATATAAATGTAGGGTTTATACACTCTTCAAGTAAAAGACAAGCTATGAAAGACAGTTTGGTCTCAGAGCACGTATGTCCAGTACATAAAAGTGCTAAAACCATGTGTTACCCTTGCCATGTGTTGCAACTGGAAACAATGAAATTGGAGTAGCAAAGTTTTGGAAATTTTCATGTCTTGCACATAATTTTTTTGTAAACAATAACTGAAAAAGATTTCAGAATTTGCCATGAAATGAACTTCCAAAAAAATCCTTTTAAGTCAATTGAATCTTTTTGATATTAAAAAAGAAATGTATTTTATTTTGTAATTTTGCAAGCAGTCTAACAAAACTACATAGAACACAGTACATTTAAACCAAGTAACTGAAACGAAAATGATTTATTCTCTTCAGTTTTGTTTCTTATTCATGTCACCCCCTCTTTTCCCCACTAACTAGAATAATATTTTCAAAACCTTGCGGTTTACTTTTAATAAAATTTTATATTATTAAATTTTTATTTAAATAGTTTTAGTAAATAGCCTGTTGAAAGTGTTTTAACTTTGCTCGGTTCTGGGCTCCCCAGTGCATGAGAAATATGGAGCTACCAGGGAGAGTCCAGTGAAGGGCCACAAAGATGATGAAGGGACTGGAACATCTCTTCTATGAGGAAAGTCTGAGAGAGCTGGGACTGTTCAGCGTAAAGAGAAGGCTCAGAGGGATCTCATCAATGTATATAAATACATGAAGGGAGGGTGTAAAGAAGACAGAGCCAGGCTCTTTTTAGTGGTGCCCAGTGACAGGACAAGAGACAATGGACATGAACTGAAACACAGGAGGTTCCCTCTGAACATCAGGAAAGACTTTTTCACTGTGAGGGTGACTGAGCACAGGCACAGGTTACCCAGGGAGGTTGTGGAGTCTCAATCCTTCAAGATATTCAAAAGCTGCCTGGACATGGTCCTGGGAAACCAGCTCTAGGTGGCCCTGCTTGAGCAGAGAGGTTGGACTAGATGACCTCCAGAGGTCCCTTCCAACCTCTGCCAGTCTGTGATTCTGTTATTTGTGGCTTTCTTTAGTCATGACCTATACTAATGGATATATCATTGATACCATATGTCAGTGAGTATTTCAAAGACTGCGATATAAAATGTAAAGTATGAAGATTCAATTGGCTAGATTATTCAGTAAAATGGTTGTAAAATGAAAATCACTTCCCTTCCCAATAACTGAACTTGCCAAATGTCATATGATCTTGTGCAACCTGAGACTATTAACTAAAGCAACGTTAGGCTTTAGCAGATGGATAATTTAGTATTGACTAAATGGAAATTTAGGTAATTTAAAATGAAAATGACTCCTTTGACCAGAACAGGGAAAAGGGATAAAAGAGACAGATCTGGACACCTACAGTGGGCTATTCTGGTTTAAGTCTGTGATTAACTGAACATCACCATTAAGCACAACAGAATTAGATCCTCCGTATTATACTGTTTTAACACATAGTTGCTGAAAACTTGGTTTCTAATGCCTTATTTGGGGTTTAAGCAGAAGCAGGTAGATGGAGATGTAGAAAGGCTATATAACCGTATTACCTGACACACACAGAGTTGTGTGCAGAGAAATTTTAAGAGCACAGGGACAATCTCACCTAAATCTATCTCTTACTGTGACTGATCTTCAGTAGTTAATAAAACACTGAGAGAGAAAAAAGTAAAAAAGTTAAACCAAGTAATGGACCATGTAAAAGAGTAAAAATCCTTCCTGACTTCTTTCAGAAATTGTTGTTCTGAAGTTCTGAAATACAGCATTAGGCTAGTACATACTAAAAAGAACCTATGACCAGCATGCACAATTAAAGTCTTTTTATAAGCATTACTGTAATTTAAATTCTAATCTCGGCAGTGGAGTTGCAATTGACAGTAAGTGTAGTTTTAAATTTCAAGACTAAGTAAAATCATGCATGATGACCTCTTTGGACAGAGAAAGATAACTGTAGTCTCAGTAGGGGAGAGTATTCCCTTTTTTTTTTTCTTTTTTTTCTTTTTCTTTTCTTTCTTTTTTTTTGTTTTTTTTCCCCCCCCTATCTTAAAGAAGTTAAGTAAAAGTTTGTCTGTCTTTAAACAGTGATGCTTTTATCCTCTAGAAATAGTTTTCTACTGATATTGTTTGATTCATTTTAATGTCTAAAATACCCTGCAGGGGGCAACATTTTGATTTTTTTTTTTTTTTACATCCAGTTTATTTTTCTAGTCTATTTCCATTTCTAAAGATACTGATTTTAAAGTACTGTTTGATCTGATCCATAGTTTCTTATTGCTGTTACTGTAATAAATAACAGTTTTTATCTAATGAGAGCACATTACTTACAGATCATGTATGCTTCTGATATGAACTTTAAGTGCTTTCTTAATATATCCTTCTACAAATACTAATGCTTTTCATATCCTGATTTAGCAGTAATACTTTAAAATCAACTTATTTGCACAACTTGTATTGCGATATGGGTAGAAGATTTTAAAACTGTGCTATTCACATTGACTCAAGTGATGGAGAAGACACCAAAGTATTAAGTTCCTTATGTCAACATGGAACAAAGAGGGTATTGCTGGAAATAATACTGCAGAGTGTGTATAATAGAAATATCTATTATAGCTAGTTGATTTATAACCTGAAAATGAAATAACATCAGTAGTCATGCCCTCACACCCACCTCTGGCGTATTTTTTTGTATTGTATTGATTGATTTTCTTCTTTTAGAAGACTATTGAATATTTGTTTACTAAAATATTGTGCTAAGCAATCCCTGCAACACATAGCACAAGTGCAATAACATTTTTTTTTTAATCTACTAGAGGGCTTTTTCTTAAGAAGTACATACAGTAGTTTGGGTTTTTTTAATCCATTCTCTGGTACCTCTGTTGGAATTAGGATTTAACACCATTTATGATGTTTTTCTTGTTAAAGTGCATCGAGTAATAACTAAATTGAGATGATTTGTCACAATTTTTTATTTTAATTCTGAAAATCCATTTCAGATGGACTTAAAAGAGAAAGGGGAATCCAATCGCTAAAGAGAGCTGAGAGACAAACTATGTTACAGACCCTGTGTGCTCTTGCCACAGTGACTCAGTCGCTCTCCCAGGCTGCCCAAAGGCCAGAGCTGAATGCTTGTATCCATTATTCTGGGCTGCTTCAAGGTCTGGACACCCTAAATAAACACAGAGAAACTGGCTTAACATAAGAACTTCAAGTTCAAAGTTTTTTGCATTTTTAATAGCCTTTTGAGAATAGGTAAATAAAGGTTTAGGTTTTTTCCTCTGTAAAGCCTTCTGGGCTTACTGGGTCGCTTTAAAAATCTCTGATGCAGTTCTTATCAGGGCTGTGGTTTGGTGATAAAAGGGCTTGAGTGGCAAAATTGGCTTGAAATGTTCTACTATCATTAAGCAGCTGTTTTCCCTAAAATTTCCTTGGTTTTTTTTTTTTTTTGAGTTTTTCTAACTTCATATCAATCCCCTTAACCAATCTATAGTTTAGCCCTATAGTGTCAGCACAGGAAGAGAGACAAGTGATTGGGATGTGAAGGAGGAGCCAGTATTTTTGTGAAAACCCCAACATTGCTGAACCTAATTTCAGTAGGGACAGAATCCCCAGGGTATACTGTAAAGATCTAGAAGACGACTGGCTTTCATCAGACATAGCACAACATAAACAACCAAGACCCCAACCTTAAAGAGAGATTCATTTCAAGCATATTGACATACAATAAAAAAAGTAATGGTAGCAACTTTTTTTTTCAGAAACCGCAACAAGTTTTTCCGTAACTGCAACTCCAGCAATTCTGAAAAAAGAGACTCAGAGATATGCTTCAGCTGAATGGAAGGCATAGTTATTGAGAATCTCAAATGCAGCTAAACAGAATAGGCCATTTTGCTAATCTTATTCTTGTGTAATCTGAAATATTTTCACTAACTTTACATTGGTGTAAAGTAGCAGAATCTGCTTCAATAACTACAGGAAAGAAAGTCATCCAGTTGGAAAGAACTATTGAAAACATCTTCACTACAGAACAAGGTTTTCATTTTTTACTTTCACAAAGTTTGTAACTCTTACAACGCAATCCTCTTTCCTATCTAACATCACAATTTAAAGTGGGAATCCATAACAACAAGTTCTTCATATTTCTTCACCTATTCCATTAAGTGTTTTTTTACATTTGAAAAGCACTTCATGTATCACTCAGTGGTTGCTAAAAATGAATAATAATGAGCCCAATTGAATTATGATGCCAGCTGCTGATTTCCTTCTGGTGGCTGACTTTATGCTATAGAGAGGAGTCCTTATGCTAAATCTCACCTGCCTGTAGGAAATTGATTCTATTACAATTTTAAAATGAGAACTGCCCTCAATTGTGTTCTTACATAGAATAATTGGGCTTTAGTTATTAGAAATAAGTGACAGTGAGGACATCTGAATGTATTTTAATGTCTGGTCAACCAGGCTGGGTCTTTGTACTCTAATAAGAGACTTCTTTTGTGGTGTTTATACTACACTAGTATAGTCCTTTGTAGTGTTTATACTACACTAGTTACTGTGCTATAACTAATGCTGTACAACCACATAAATAGGTATTCTACCAAAGGCAGCATCTCCAATAGTGTTGGCTTAATGAACCAAGGGTTTAAGAGCTTCATCCTTGCAGTTCAACAAGCACATGAGTATAGTTTTACAATTGCCCCTAGACAGGGAGTGCTTTTTTCACCTTACTGAGAAAAAGGGTGAATGTAATTTCAAAGATACTGTGTTGCCTCATTGGGGATTGTTTGTTTGTTTGTTTGTTTGTTTTTAAAACTAGCTATCTCTAATCATACATAACATCTGAAAGCTCTCAAACACCAAGAAATTTGTCCTTACCAAAATTTCTATGAAAAAGTTAATTATCATTATCGGCTCTATAAAGAAGAGAATTTAAGCTCATCTCTTGGAGCCCTTGTGATGTCCTGTGCCAGAGGTTATCCAGAAAATGAAAGACCCAAGAGTTGAACCCGTTCACCTTTCTTTCAATTCAAGGTCTTAACCTCAGGATCAGCCTTTTCTTATTTTTCTTTTCTGCTAAGTGATTCTAAGGAGTCTGCATTTTTGTGCCTCACCATTGCTCAGTAGCCAAGATAATCATGACACGTGGATATGCATACATTCACACATGTTCTTAGGTGGCAAGAGCATGGTAGGTAACAAAACAAGTCATTTGTTTTGACTGTGTTGCCTATGGAAAGTTTAACCATTAGGATGTAAGCAGAGCTTTCAGCCATAGTGAACATTAGTATGAAAGAAAAAAAATCTGAACCAAAACTGGTACAAAGGTGGAAAGAATCTTTCCCAGTGGGAGGCACAGAAATAGCAATAGCACTGCTGAATGCTACAATTTCTGTAGGTACATAGAAATAGAAGCGATGTTCAAATTCAGTTCCTGGTTTACCCAATAATTCTGTAATATGATTGTTTTTATAAACTGCCGGAGTTCAACCTATAACTGAGCTGATATCCTTCTCCTTTTTTATTCGAAGTGTGTCAGAATATTTAAAACCTGACATAGATTATTGTATAGGTAAGTGAAGCAAAAGAAAATAAATGAACGAATATTTATTTGCACGCTTACATGTCTAGTGATGCAACAAACTCCGAAGTCCCAACAGTTAAGTTTGTGTATCCTATTCAATCATTGTATGCTTCTGAGTAGTTTAATGAAGAAAGACAGCCAACCTCTGAGGACTATCCAGCCCACACAGGACCTGAGTCACTCTGCAGAAGCACCTGTCTCTCATGATGGATTACAGATGGATCCCAGTAAAATCAGGCTTCCAAATTGGTGCCTTGAATACTTACAGTTCAGATGTGGATTCAGAACTTTTTGTCAGATTTTACCTTTGTGTCTTTGCTCTTGGACCTATAGGTATGCAAACATATAGTAGAAAAACATTTTTAGAATGCACTTAGAATAAAGTTAAGAGTCTAAGGGCAAAAGCATATGATCAGAACCAAATGATTGTGGTTTAAATGCCCATCTTTCAGCTGAGATGATTTAATACCTAACCTATTGCAACTTTGCAAGTGGCTAAAATTCTACAAGCGTTTCCCTGGAAAACTTGTCTCATTTTCTGAGGTTTAGAGACCTAATGGTAATTTTCCAGCATAAACTAGACCCATGTCCATTTTATATACATTGTAGCATTTGAAATGCAAGTTTGCTACCATTTTCTGTCCCTACTAATATGTCTTCAACAGGTACATCTCAGACTCTTTTCAGCTGAAGGCTTAGTCACACCATCTCTCCACAGCTGACATGAGTATACACTCAGGCTCTTGTTGTTTCCAACTGTGGAGGCCTTAGCCTATGGCATCCTTTCCTTGTCCCTGGTGTGTGACCCTGTGCTCTGTATTTTTAGTTTCAATCCACTTTTATTACTTCAGTCCTTCAGACTGTCGGTCTGGTTCATTCTGTATGATTTTCCATCTTCACCATTCTACTGAGGACTTGAAGGTTTGTGTCATTGGCAAATGTTGTTAGCATACTCTGAATTTTTGTATTGATATCAGTAAAACACATTTGGTTCCAAAAACATGCTTTGAAACATCACCAGTAACCTTTTTCTATCCCATAATATCCTTTTTGGTCCTAATGTTGTTTTCTTCCCTTAAACCAAGTGATGATTCTTTTACATTTCTGGAGTACCTCATCCAGAATATTTTTTTTTCTTAAGGGGCATTGTGTCCAATATATATGATCATATCAGCTAGATTTTCTGTGTTCCTTTTCTTAAAATATCACTTATCTTATAAAGAGAGGTGCCAGGTTAATTTGGCGTAATGATAGTCTATTTTGGGATAAAGATGTTATTAATTATATTCCATTTTTCATTACCTCAGTGTCTATAGCTATGCAATGCTTCCTAATTTGTTTCAAATCCTTGCACAGCTCATGAGGTCAGAGCCACTTGCTTTTATGTTGCCTGGATCATGTACATCCCTTTTTCTTAAACAAAAAAAATTTAGGTTTTTTATTTTTCAGACATTTGATTGCCAGCCTGATAGATTCATTAAAAGTCTTTGTTATTAAACTGGCCTTTCATGTGCAAGTATTGTAAGTATTCTCGAGTGGAGATTATGGGGTCTCGCCCTCCTGGTCTAGACACTTCCTTAAGAACAGTTTTATGTCTTTGTTTTGTTCTCATCTTAGATGAGTAATTTTCATTTCCACAGTCTGTATCATTAGCTACACTGCATTTGCTACTGTAGTCAACATCCTTATATTAATTTTGTTTTGGACTGTCTGTAAATTATCTTTAATCTTAACTGCTTTTTGCTGCTTGGTGAAGCCACTCTTTTTCCTGTTTTCTTTTTATTTAGATGATGAAAGTACATTTTAGTACTTGCAATTTTGCAAGATCTGACTCTGCCTAACATTTTCTGTTCTCACTTTCTCCATATATTTTCTGACATCTGACAGTTTTCCTTGCATATTAGTTTCATTTTCCACCCTACAAGCTTTCTGCATACTCCAGATACTAGATAAGCAGTCACCTCAGAGAGTGTTAGAAATGGAGCCCTTTGTTATAAAAGGTTTTTCCACATGTTTGAAGCTGCAAGTTTTTAACAGCCCACAGCCACAGTCTTTTTCTTAAAGGAATTCTAGCACTTCCTTGAGTCTTCATTATTTCCCTTATTTTCTGATCTTTTAAAGTGAAATTCTGATTTATTTACGTTTAACATTTATTTACGTTTAACATTTATTCATGTCGCAGCCATTTTTTAAAAAATTGAATGAATATGTCATCACTTACCCTGAGATATAGCGTTCTTGACCAAGTATTTAATAACGTCTTGTAGCTCACTTTTCTTGTGTTATGTGTCACATCCTCAGATACCTGGGTCTACCCCTTGTTAGTAGAATTTATTTTCTGAGAAGTTACAATATCACCTTGCAGCTTTCATAGTGCTATTTACTCCTTATTTGCTAGTTCATAATATTATTTGCTTTCTAAATAATGCAGAAATTTATATAAAACAAAAGGGATCCTTAGCAAACCTTTTGGAAAGGAATCTGAAACCAATTAGAAACAATCTTATGGTCTTCCATCGCTAAAAATAGTGATGGAATGAACTATGAACCAAGTATGTGTACCCTCTCTAATTTTCTTACAGCAATTGTTCAGAAAGGTTCGGAAGATAGTGAGTTATACAAGCTATTGCAGGCAGCTTTATGGCCTTCTATACTTCAATATAGTCCTCTCACCAAAATTTTTGGGCAGAATATTGCCATTGCTTTACAATTAAAAAAAAAATGTCCAATTGGCAAAATTAAGATATTTTAGGGGGATGATCAAGGTGAAAGTCATGAATACAATCTTACAAATCCATATTAGTTAAATTCCTTATAGTTGCTTTCAGTTGCACGCAAGAGATCTTCCATTATTTCTCTCAGTTAAATTTAATTAATTTCAGTTTTTTGTATTTTCTTGTTAAATGAAGCCAAGAAACTGCTCTGTATGGCTACTCTCATGGAAGTCTTTTATTCATTTTCTTTAAGCAGGCTGTATGAATTTTAAGTGAAATTATTTTTTCCTTTATGCATCATATGTTAGATTAGCGCATCCCTAACTGAAAGAGGTTAGTGCTGCTGGACCATCAGTACTAACCAGCAGTGGCTTCTGCCTTACTCTGTCATTTAGACATGGGAACAGGAAAATCAGTCCTCCTTTTATTGGAGCATCTTTTCTTCACCAGCAGATATCAAACTGTTAAATTGCAAGAGGAACATGGAAAATGTAAAGTCATTGTGATACGTAATCCTTGACAGGACGGAAAATATAAGGAGATGGTTATGCTTTGTCTTTAGTTTTTTTAAGCTACCCTAGGACTTGTCACCATTTTCTGGAATGGCTTATGCTGTCACCTGTCAATGAAGCAGAGTAATCACAAGAATAGATTTTTATTATATATTTTATATCCTACTTTTTTTTTTCCTTGCCCTTTACCAACAGAGGGTTATTCAGCAATTTTTAAGGTGGCAACTCCTGTTTTAAAACAAGAACTAACATGATTCTCTTGTACATTTTTGAACTATGTTTTTTTCAGCTATTGAACTGTATCTTGTCTTAGGACCATCTTGGAAGGCAAACAAAATTTTGTTGTGCAACAAAATATACTCCTCTTTCCTCTTTAAAATTTTCTATTTACAATAGTTATTTAAATTCTTTCTTATTGGCAGCAGACTGGGCTTGTATTTTCAGGCAGTTGACTCTAACTGCAGGCAACAGATGCATTTAAAATAGACTGCAATAAGATTCTATTTTTGAGATGTAGTGACTGGAAGGGAATCTTCTGTCAGTCAGATATACATTAAAATGGTATTTATTTTAAAATTGAATATTCTAGTTTAAAAGATTTGCAATGTTTTCACAGTTACTACCTAAAATTGTAAAGGAATGCTAAAGAATTAAGGGATAGAAATTTGCATCTGGAATTCAGTGTGGAACATGATACTTAATCATGTGCAACATAAACAGTGTAAATTGTCGATTCATCTGCATATTTGGGTATTTTTAAAGAAAACTAAAGAATTTTTAAAAACTTAAACTTTCCTTACTTTTATAATTCTTCATCCTATTAGATATATTACAAATTTTAAGGAATGTATTATTCAGCTGATTGAAGGCTAGCATGCCATGTCCTAATAGATTGAGCAGCTGCATTGGTTCTTTAAGATACTTCACACTTTGCAAATAATCATAAGTAAGCATAGTCCTATGAGTATTAAAATATACTACATTGCCAATATTGTGTCAATATTTAAAGATAAAATTCAGTTTTGCAGCAGCAGCCCAGTAGAATCTAAGTGGGTGGGAGAGGGCTGGAGGAACCAGTAGCCAGAGGAGGCTTCAGGAAGAAGAATTTGCACCTTTCAGTAGAGGTGGGATCTGCAGCTGCTGCTGCATGAGGGAGTTACTGCTTGCTGCTGTAGTTGGCCCTCTCCACACTCCTTTTCAGGGTTTGTACCATAATAGTTAATCCTGTGTCCTCAGGCTGCAGTTTCTAGCTGTTCTTTGTCTACAGCTGGCCAAGGAGGTGAATGCAATCTCTGCACTTGGAGTTCTGTTGTGTTAATAATAGTTAACAGTAGACAAATATGGCAGTGAGAAAGAGATGAAAGTACTAAGAAAGCCCATTGTTCATACAGAATGTTTTAGTTCTGTATTCCTTCTTAAAAAAAGAATTCATATGTAGACCTATCAAAATTACATACATTAGATTTCAAAGTCATGGTGATTTCAGGTGTCTCCTCATATTTAAGATCATATTTATTAATTTTTATTTTTAATTGCATATGAACTAAGTTAAGTGAATCTGTTAATCATGTTCATTTAAAACTATAATTGATGGAATCTATTTTAAAAGCTGGATTAGAAAATATCACCTTCTGAATGAAAAAAGGGACTTGACACACTCTTTCCTTCCATTGCTAGGCCATGGGAAGTGTGACTGTGGGAAGTGCAAATGTGATGAAGGCTGGTATGGTGAAGCTTGTCAGTATCCAACTACTTGCAATCTTACACGGAAGAAAAGCAACGAAATGTGCAAGAATTCTCAAGATATCATCTGTTCTGGTGCAGGTAAGATGTCTTTCGTTGCTTTTGGTGGCTTGATGTTCTCCCTGTGTTATCCTGAGAATCACTGTAATTTCTTTTCTAATAAGGAATTTTGTAGAATGTGTTTCAAAAGACTGAGAAATAACTGTATGTATACTAAAATGCTTAATTTTCCTATAGGCCTATTCCTGTGCCTATGATGTTCACTGATTCAGAATGCCTACTTTAATACTCTAGTTTATCCATAGCTATTTTAGGTTGATGAAACTGCAGCTGTGTCATGTATTTTGCCCATCAAAAGCTTATGGTAATTGCATTAACACAGAAAGTGACGTATTTTTTTTTGTGTTTGTGTTTATAGCATCCAGAAATGGCATTTGCAAATATTTTTCCAGGACATTTATAAGCTGTACAATTTTTTGAGACACTTTTGAGCTGTAACAATGATTGTTAAAAACGGTCGTGGAACATCTGCTGAATCATTTTAATGGAGTACTTCCATCTTCACTTTTCTGATTTGGTAACTCTTTTCTCTTAAGTCTTTAATTTTATAACTCATCCTAACTTAAATAGGAAGTACTTTCCTTAAAAAAATCAGAGGAAAAAGAAACAGCCTTTTAGAAGACTTCACTGCAGAATGGTAAAATTTTGAAGGGCATTTGCTACCAGTCAAGTTTTGAGCCCAGAAACTGCCTTCCAGTTTTTCTATTACATTAATCTCCGAGTGAGAGAATGTTTCAAGAGCCCCACTTCTGCTCACTGTTGCTGGCCTTTAATTTCTGTCTGGGCCCATACATTTTCATACAACTAAATTTCTCACAAGGTAGTTTCTGACAAACCCAAAGGATTTGTGGGACTTGGTACAGAGAAGCTAGGCTCTCACAACAAGATGTGAAACCAAGTTGATGTAAAATTTTAAGCATACAGCGTACTGAGTAAATGATACATTTAATTTGCAACAATAATGTAGATTATATGAAACTCATGATTGTTTGGCTAACAAATGAGAGACACCTAAATGAGAAACTGACTCTCAAAAATAAGCATAGTTCATTGTGATCAGTCAAAGTACTTTTAAACAAGAATGTTAAGACTTTTTTTTCTCTTTCTTTTCTTGACTAGAAGTGTCCCCAGTCTGACTATCACTGAGTCTTCACAGGAAAACCAATGTAGCTGAACAACTGTTAAAAGTGGCTAAGAGGGGAGCGTTTGTGAGATCAGGAGAATAAATGCTTTTGATTTTGCTGGTATTAAACAGGACAGGAATTCCAATGAGACTGGATAGGGAGTTTGGGGTATCTTTGATGGGCTGTAGCCATACATGTTTTGTCTTGATGGGATTGCCTTTTGATCTACTGCCACCATTGCCTTTGGGGTCTGAGCTCTGGTTTTTAATTGCCCATAAAAGATGGAAAGGGATGACATGAGTTGTTGCAAAAACAGACCTCTGCTGTCACACAGCTAACCATTTATTGCAATTCTTTTCATGAACAAATCAAGATCCACCTAGAATTTAATTTTTCTGACTCAACTGTTCCTAATCATTTGTCAGAGCAACTAGGGTATCCTACCTAAACCAAGATTCTCTATGTGAACATTTTCCAATTCTAGTCAATGGGAAGGAATGAACACTTTTAGGACACAGTCTGTCTGACCTCTTTAGATGCCCAATTTATGAATCCATTTACCATTTTATCTTTTTTCCTGTTTTCCTGTAAACAAGACAGTTTTCTAAAAATTTTTACTTGTGTTCATTTTCCAAGTAATTGTAGCAAATAATTCTAGTTCTGTGGGTTACTTATGTTGTATTATCAGTTGTATTATTATTATTTTATTATATTAGCTCTTGCAAATATTTTTGAAGTTTTCTTTTTTAGACTGGCCATGTGTGTCACAGAGCCCCATTCTTCTGTTCTTTGTTTGGATTAATATGATGTTTAGTAAAACTTGTACTATACTTGTAATGGTGAAATGTAAAATGCTTTCTGCAAACTAGTTGTGTAATAGCAGCATAAAACTTCTATTTTGGAAGACTCCTTTTGTGTCAATAATCATGTTTTCTAAAGTATGTATGGACGTAACGTGAGGTGTATGAGTCTTGTGAATGAAGTTCCTTTTTTTTTAGATCTGTACTTGCTGGCATAGTGATGCCACTGATGGCTGAAACAGCTTGTGCAAGCCCATTTACCACAGGGCCCCAGTTAACATGGTATTACACAAAGTTCCTACCCTTACAATTTTAGTATAGGTGATGGAGGTAGGGAAAAGGGGTGTCTTACATGACCAGCATGGTAATACTTTGTTTCTAACGTGATTTTATAGTATTTTTGCTTTTTTGACTGTGTAACTCCTTAATATGTTTATTTATAGCTGTTATATGTTATCATGCATTATGTTCCAAACTAGACAATATTCAGGAGGAGGATGAGAAAGCAGTTGTTTGCTTTGCCCCAGCAACTGCACTCCAGGTCAGATAGACTCTCTGAGGGAAAAGGGGGGGATTCTTCCTTCCCTGGCAGCAACAAAACAAACTTTTTCTGTTTGAGAGGGTGGATCGTGGAGAGGGGCAGCCACTGAGGTGAGGGGGCAACCCTACTCAAAAGACCAAGAAGCAAATGTGCGACCAGACTAGAGGTGATAGAAGAGAGATCTGTTTACAAACCCGTTTCCATCCTTTGCATCGCCTGAGTGCACTGGCTTTTCCTTATGTCAGAAAGTTTTTTGTTGTGATTTATGTTGTGAGAAAAAAACAGCTGTATGCTTCCAAAGCATTTGGGAGTCCTGGGGGTACTTACGTTGGGGGTAGATCTCAGGTAGACCCATGTTCTCAAACCATTCACTGGTCTGAGATGGGTAAAACCCATCTTACTTGTGGCAAATCAGCAAGCATCTTTATTATAACTTTTAACATTCTTGCAAGCTCTACTCTTTTCCGAGACATCACACACAAACTGAAGAAAAATGAGGCCTAAAAGCTTAAAGTTAAGTTGGGTCAAAGTCCTGAAATAACAAGTTATTATTATAGAGGTTCCTGCAGTTCTTCAAATGAATGAAATAAATTGTAACATGGACATCAATACCACTGGAAAAACATGCACTTTGCAGTAAAATTGTTGATATGCTATTATAATACTTATGGTTTGTTTAATAATGCTATGAATGTATTTCTATGCAATTAGCTTGTCTGTTGTATAATTAATGTATTGCTGTGGTAATTGCTTCCTAGCTTGAGTCCTTTTTTCCTGACATCTGATCATAAGGTCTTCGTGCAGATGTTCCTCACCAATGCTTCCTTCCTTTGATTCCTGGCTTTTTCTCCAAGGCTATACTTATAAAATCTTAATCTTCAGATGACAGCTGTAGAAAAGGGACTAGAGACCAGAGTGCAAAGGAACTTTGTGAACTTAGGCAGACATATTTTCAGGTCTTCAGTATCCATGCCCTGTTACCCTCATGTAACATGGCTGTGGAACTGAACAAAACCAGGCTTCGTTCTTGAGAAGATGACTAAGTTAAATTTTCTCCTTTCAGTAAGCAAAAGATATAATTTCCAAAGCTGACTTCATACCTCAGTTGTATGAAGTCAGACAGACAACTCTAGAAGTGAATTTTACTTAGGAAAATATGGTGCTCTTTATTAAAAATGAACCACTTGAATGTTGTACCTGTTTACAGCTAAGATTAGGCTTTTTGTTGATATGGATTGTTTCTGCGTCTGTCTTTATTTGGCTGGATGATCTTTAGATTTCAACCTTCTCAGAAATAAAATATGCACCATTTCTGATGGACTAATGAAGCTCTTTCCATAAACTGCAGTCACTGAGTACTGTCTTAAATGTTTACAGGCACATGTCAGTGTGGCAGGTGTAAATGTGCAGACTCAGAAGGAAATGGACTGGTCTATGGTAAATTTTGTGAATGTGATGACAGAGAATGCATAGATGATGAGACAGAAGAGATTTGTACAGGTATGTATTTTAGTGAGTACAAGAAGAACGGTGAAGATTAATACAGGCTGTTATAAAATAATTTAATTGTGTGGACCTACAAAATGTCTTTACTGAATGTACGACAAAATAAAAGTAACTATATTTGCAAAAATTTAGATTGCAAATTGTAAGTGGGAATTTCAGATGCAAAAATGAGCTAAGCAGGAGGTCAAAGAAAGAAAAAAATCCTGTGACATCCTCCTCTTTTTGAAAGAACTGCAAAGAGGATTATACAAGGTAATTCACTAAGGTAATTCATAGCTTAGTGTGTCTGTCTTCAGTAGAATATTAGAAATGTGAATGCTTTGTGGCACAGATGAGAGCAAGATGGAGGACATAGGAAAAAAACAGAAGAAAAAAGAAAAATAGACTTAAGAATTTTGTCAAGGAAGTAAAAATTAAAAAGAACAGGAATAAATGTAGGATGAGAACTGAGAAGCAATTCGGGAGACAAAAAGGGGAAGAAATGAATGAAGAAAAATTTCATCTGTGATAGGAAAGGCAAGAGTGAACAAGGCAAGAGAGATGGGAGTGAACTCTGCTGATAGACAGAAAAGCAACCAATCATTTCATTATAACATAGGAACCTGGCAATTAAATATTGTGCAATACATGCCGTTTATGGCATTATAAGTGCTGTTGCCTATATTACTAGGGAGGCTTGTCCTTGCACTGGAAGGTGCTACAAATATTTTTCAAGCTATACACATGCATACTGTGTGTGTATGCATAGAGGAAGGTTCAGAACTGTTCTTAGACTACTCATACTCTGATAATAGCGCTTGCTCTGCGTCTGTGCATAAAGAGAGAGAGTACTTGTGTAAAATAGCTTTATCTGTCTTTATCCTTACACAGAGTGCAAAATAAATGTTATTTATTTAAGTGCCTTTGAAGGCAAAAAGAACTTTTTTTTTTGAACAGGATTAAGTAGGTCTTTTAAATGAGGGTAAACAGAATGGTCCTCTGAAGTCCAAATCCAGGACTAGAGTACCATATTACTAGTAATTGCCTAAAATAAAATGAGTGGAGGGCAATAATTTTTGTGTGCCAGTGATTCAATTTATATTTATTGGCTTGTAATCTTTACATATGGTACCAAATATGACAAAAATTTACCATTTATTTAGTTCCAGTAAATTCTCCTTCTGCTGTTTGTGTCAGGTTTTTTTCCCCACCTGTGTTGCTGCTGGTTTGTATTGCTAGGTTTTTCTTAGCTTTTATTTCCCCTTTCCAATGGTGCCATATTCCAAAACAGACCAGGTGCATCTCTGTAAAAAACTAGTTTTATGTGTATGCAGAAATCAAAGTACGCTGATATAAAAGGACAAAAAAATGTTGGTAGATTCAAGTCTGTAAGGTCTGTGATTCATCAGTATAAAAGCCCTGATACCTTATGTAAGGTTTGGAGCCTTCTAAAGTAAATATAAGTATAAACTAACAGTGCACTTGACTTGGTTAGGTTGTTGTAAGCTGAAAAGTTTATGCACGTAGGTTATGAGTGTTAGACTTTGCTTTACTTTCTAACAAACCTCTACAGTACATAACCATATGTTGAACCAGGCTTTATGCAGAAAAAATGGACAGCATGTGAACTGAAGGTCAAAGGTACATAATTTCATCACAGAAAAAGCAGACCCCACATGCCTATCTGGTTATTGCTTTTCTCTTCCATCCTGATGTCTCCTTTAATACCCTCTATATGGTCTTTCCTTCCACAGGATTTCCACCACAGGAATCATTTAGGTTTATTTATGAAGTAATAAAGAAACAGCATTCCAACCCAGTTCTGCTTAGCTAGCAATGGCCCCTGGATACTCTCCACAGACAGGGTGAACCTAATCAGTGCCTGTGATTCTTTCACAGTTTGTGTAGCACCTATTTAGTTGCTACATACCCTTTATTACCCTTGAAGGTATAGACAGGTCTTGAAGATTTTAGTTGTCTTCAAAGAAAGCCAACTCAGGAGGATCAAACTAATGAAAAAACAAAAGCTTCTGTTTACAAACATGTTTCTAAAGCCTGCAGCCGTGAGCTGGGATTTTATCCTGGGAAAGCACACAATGCCATGCTGAGATATGGATCACATGCATTTTAATCTTTGCACAAATGGACTGCATTTTTTAAGCACATCAGTTCTTAGGTAGGGCAGAGTTACAAAGATACATCAAGCTTTTCCAGCCTCAGTTGGATTTTGATCAGTCAGTTGACTGTATCACTTTTTATTTAAGGTTACATAAACTTTGGAATCAAGTTGCAGCTTATTTTTAATAAAGTATCACGGTGTCTAGCAAATGAAATTCTGATCCTGGTCTTTTTTATCTAAGGCTTTTTTGCTCTAATGGTGTGATTTTGTCTTCATTCAAGAGCAAGAGGCAGTGGCAAATTGTATCATTTAATTCATACTTATTTGAGGACTACACAAGTGTGAGTGAAGAATGAAGTAGTGATGTTTTAATCTGCAAAAATTGCCAGTAGATCAAATTAATTTACTCTTGCACCATTTTCCCCTTTATTTCTTGTCCACTGTTCAAGAACAACCTTTTGGTAATAAGCATTATTTTAGACTGTCTTTGTTGTTTAGTTATCTATGTAAGATGATATTTTTATCTTCTGTTATTTTTTGACATGTAACCAAACAATTGTAATGAAAATTTCATGTGTAATTGTAAAAACAGGAAAAAATTGCATTCCACAGGTCTAAATTTGCACTCTTGATAGTTAAGGAACTAAGTTGACCAGACTGTGATAGAGACAACCAGGTCTACTAAGCTTAACATACCTAGAGGGAAAAAAGGACAAGATCCTGACTTGATCCTTCTAGTAAAGAATTAACTTACTTATGGCTTTAAGAGTAGTAGGAGTTGCAGCTACTTAATTTAAATGCTTCGTGTCATTGAAGCACGTGGCAGAAGTACCTTAGTGGATCAAAATGTTCAGGAGCTGGTTTCATCAAGCCTCAGATGACCCAACTGTCTTTTTAAGAGATGTGTGGTTTCTTAAATGAACATCTAAAAGGTTCATTTAACTAATTCTTACCTTTCATGAACTGGTTTATCCATGTACATACATGTACAATGTAGACAGTTTGTAGTAAATCAAGGTCCCTCTGCTGGAATTATCTGAGGAGTCAAGAACACACAATGCTTTTTTAGACATGCCAAGTGTGGTGGGCAAGTGTGTCCTATCTTAACATTTAAAGCTGTGCTTAAATTTTAACTGTTATTATTATTTAACTTACTGTCTTCCAAATTTTCCTATAAAGTTTCAAAGATTAAGCTTACAAATATAAAAATATTGATATTATTAGTGTTTATTGATTATATTTAATCTGTGATTAAATGAAAACATGTTCTGAAGTAGATTTGGGGAAAAGTATAATTCGGATATCCTTTGTCTTGTTTTATGTAAGCATATGCGGTCTGTAAATTGTTTCTATTCTGAGTCTAGTGTTAAAAGTTTTTAAAAGAAAAGATCAAAACAGTTAAATTGTTAATGCCTTTTAAAAACTTGCCTCTTTCTCACTGTATAAAATTTGTTTTGGGTTAAGGCCATGGAAAGTGTTACTGTGGAAACTGTTACTGTGAGGCTGGTTGGCATGGAGATAAATGTGAATTCCAGTGTGACATCACCCCCTGGGAGATCAAGAAAAGATGCACATCTCCAGATGGCAAAATCTGCAGCAACAGAGGTGTGTCGTTCGCACGTTCCTTCTACGCATATTTATATAGCTTGCTTTTATTTTACAATATGCGTTTTCTGCAGTAGGACATAGATTGTGTTTGCTGATAGTTTCTAGTTTGTTCTCACTTATCTCAGATCTGGGTATACGTTTCCAGGTGAGAGGGTAGATACCTGTGTTTAAGTATAAACTTACACAAATCCACACTCATTTTTGGATTAAGAAGACCCAAGTTGTTCTCATCCTTCATTTTTGTAGTAAGACTGAGCAGGATAATTTGTTAGTACATCTGCTTTGGTGAGAGACCTATCCTGCAAAATAAAATATTAGCAGGTTTTTGACTTTGAATGGATTGGTGCTGTAAGGCCAACAGGACTGTATGTCAGTTCACTCTTAAAGATGACCAAGGATCCACGATTGAATAGGGAAAATGAAAACACAAAGCTTTCAGTTTCCACTGCAACCTGAAAAACAACTAAGAAGTGTTCAGTAACAGTGCTGTGGAATGCATACAGAGCTGGAAAGGTAGACTTCACACAATATTTCTAACTACGTGGGGTGTCATTTGCACAAAGTTCTGAAATTTGAATTTTACCTTCTACTTCTGTCTAATTTTGCCGTTTTGGAAAAATATAGCACAAAATAAGGTTGCTTTTCACTAGCTGCTGTGTTTGGCTTCATTGAACAAAGAGTAAAAAAAAAAAAGTTATTTTTTGGCAATGGTCCAGAATAATTACAGTAGAACATAAGCACAAATCTCATAGATACCTCTCTTAAAAACATCTCTATTGACAAAACCTGCTATAGTGTGAGCACCTAATTATCCTAAGAGCATTTAGAAAACTGTCTTCTCTAAATTATGAGGAAATTGAAAGATTGGCTCAAATACAGAGATCATGCAGGCTCATCTAGTCTTGGGACTTTAGCAGTAAAAAATTTTTGTAATTCTGGAAATAATAAATATCAAAGTGGCCTCAGATCAGATGCTTTGTTTGCACTGAGAAAGTAATTTCTTGCCAAAGAATTTCTTGTCAAAGCAATTTTTTGTTCAAATTTGAAATTTTAATGTGCAAGTACTTCTTTAAATTTACATTGTAATTGGGGGAAATGAGGATAAACAGTATAGTCGATATTCTGAATAGCTACAAACTCCTATACAAAGGTACATTCATGGGATACTTCTATATTTTTAGCCTTTCATGTATTTGCAATTTTATTCACATAAAAGTTTTGTAGGCTTTTGACTATATAAAGTTGCTTTCCAACACAGTATTTCTACTTTCTTTAGTCCTGTTTATCCAGTTTTCTGTGTTTATACAGCTTGTGATATAGGTGCAGTTCGTCTTGTCAGTCTTGAGCCTTCTAAAAATTAAATATTGAAGCTAACCTTCCTGTCCAGCCTCCTTCAGTGCTAAGATGGATAAATTGTCTGTATATTTCCACCAACTGTCTAGTCAACCAGCTGAGACCAGATGTGAACCTTTAGATTATTTTAAACTTTGGTGAGATGGTGTTTTGCATTTCGATATACAGGACAGCTGATCCAAATTCACTTTGAAGTTGTTTCTGAAAGGATTAATCACTCTCCAGAGGCATTTCCTCATTTTCTGTTTTCTTTTTTGGTTTGTTTGTTATTGTTGTTTTTTTTCTTCTCCTTCAGTAGTGTCACTGAATTGTGAAAGTACCAAAGATCAGGTGCAAATTTCTTGAGGTGGCTCAAGAAAAATTGTATTGGTGGCTCTAGCACTAAAGAGGGCAGCAGCTCTTCCTGCTTCATGCATGCACGATTGTGTAACCTTCTCTTTTTAGAGAATGTGCCCATATCTATATGTACTCTTTAGCCACCCTGTGCTGTTGTCCTCAAATGCATTACATTGTTCAGAAAACCTGAATAAGAAGACAAAGGCTTTGGTGGAGTAGCAGAAGGTGAAGCTACTCTCCAGGAAATGAACTGCATGCATCTGTTAGGTTAAGCTGCTTCTTTGTGCCTGTTGGCATCTCAGAAAAAGTAGTGAGCGTCTGGCCCTGGAGCATATTTGGATTTCTGAATAAGGAAACTGTCGTTTTTTGTTCTGACTTTTCCTAAGTAAGTAGGATGCGTGTTCTCTGCATATCAGGAGGGTTGTACCAAATTAATATGTCTGTCATATTTCACATTTCCCTTATTGTAAACAACAGGGTGTGGCTCTGAATATTGACTTGGGAAAAGTGGAGAAGTATCATTTTCATGGACACCTGTGCTGCTGTTCTTCCTAAGTAAAGAATGATCCCCTAGACATTTTCAGCTGGATTAGAATTTGGATTCCCTTCTAGTTTAAATGTTTGTCCTTTAACAATCATTAATTATCCACTGTGCCCAAGCCCAAGTCATTTAAACGACATTGATTTTTATTGTCATTAGTGTCAGGGCAAATTACTGTTGATGTCAAAGATTTACAACTGTTCTGTGCACTACATTCTTCTGGTGATTCCTAACATGGCTCAAAAGCAAAAAGAAACTTGAACAGGAATCCAACTTGTTTGTATAAAGTATTACTACTAAATAATCATAGAAGGTTTTAAATCATAGAAGATGAGCATACGCTCATGATGAATACTTGCAGCTTTGAAACTGCACTCCTGTGAGAGCAGAAAATTCACAAATGTAAATTCCTGTAATCAAACTTGTATTACTCCAAATTGCTCAATTAATCTTCTATCTCTCTCTCTTCCCCCCGCCTTTCCTAGGCACATGTGTATGTGGGGAATGCACGTGCCATGATGTGGACCCAACTGGTGACTGGGGAGATATTCATGGAGACACTTGTGAGTGTGATGAAAGAAACTGCAAAGCAGTGTATGATAGATATTCTGATGACTTCTGTTCAGGTAAGGAATATATATAAAAGGAACTTATGTGTAGTTTTATAACAAAAGCATCCAATTGGTCTAATCTTACTCTTCCTTAGGGCTCCAATTCTCATTTTCCTAGCTTAAAATATACCAAGCTTTAGCTGATTTTTTTTTTTTTAGAGTGGACTTTTTAAATTAAAAGACATAATTCTGTAAAAAAAATAAAAACATTTCCAGTTCTAAAGCTTTCTTAAAACATCTTTTTTTCTATGCCTTTTAACAAATTCTGTAAATATGAAATACTTTCATGTGCCCATTTCCCTTCTAATACTCTTGTCTTCAGTGTAACCTAACATATACTGGAGAATGGTTGAAACTTTAAAATATATATATTGTTGTGGTTTAACCCCAGCCGGCAACTAAGCACCACACAGCCGCTCACTCCCCCCTGCTAGGATGGGGGAGAGAAACAGAAGGGTAAAAGTGAGAAAATTCATGGGTTGAGATAAAGACAGTTTAATAGGTAAAGCTGTGTGTGCAAACAAAGCAAACCAAGGAATTCATTCACTACTTCCCATCAGCAGGCAGGTGTTCAGCCATCTCCAGGAAAGCAGGGCTCCATCACATGTAACTGTTACTTGGGAAGACAAATGCCATCACACCCAATATCCCCCCCTTCCTCCTTCTTCCTCCAGCTTTATATGCTGAGCATGATGTCATATGGTATGGAATAGCCCTCTGGTCAGTTGGGGTCAGCTGTCCCATCTGTGTCCCCTGCCAGCTTCTTGTGCACCCACAGCCTACTCACTGGTGGGGCGGTGTGAGAAGCAGAAAAGGCCTTGACTCTGTGTCAGCACTGCTCAGCAATAACAAAAACATCCCTGTGTTATCAACACTGTTTTCAGCACAAATCCAATACATAGCCCCATACTAGCTACTATGAAGAAAATTAACTCTATCCCAGCCAAAACCAGCACATATATATATCCTTCCTTGGGGAAATTTAAATTTGAAAATTTTTTAGATCAACTTTTGTTGTTTCATGTTATATGGCAGGGAGAGGACAAGTGAGAGGAAGAAATTTGAGGAAAAGTGAATTGAGTTAATGAAAAACAGTACTCTGAGAATACCAATTGACCTCAGAACAAGTAGAGCATCAACATGTGGAAAATATGAATGTGTGGACCAGCTACACATCCCTGACTGTGCGTCTGAGACACTTTCACCTTCCTTTTTTCTTCTACTTTTACTTCAGAGCATTATATTCAAATTAGTTAACATCCATCCAGCCATCCAAGGTTTGCAGTGTATTTAGATTGATGTTCCATGTATCAACTGACAAAAGCCAAGATTCTGAGTGAGACCTTGCATACAATTTTGTATAGTTATTGATAAAAAGATGCTAATACTGAGCAGGAGAGAAGGACTTTGATCAATACACAGCATGCAGTTTGTACGAACAGGAACTTTGCAAAAACAAATGAGGGTGTTTTCAAAGGGACTTGACCGATTACAGGTTGTCAGCTCTAATGTGTCCTGTAGAAACCTGATCTGGCCTAATTAATAGTAGGAAGAATGCAGTCACATCAAGGAAAATAATGATGTGGTATGTTCTCCTCCTATTACTAGAATGAGAGATCTCTCGTAGAAAGATCATAGGAATTGTCTGTAATAGGGAGAGAAGGCTGAAACAAACGTGGTACATAAAATTCTTAGCCGCCTCTTTGCCTGTTATAAAGGTGAAAGGTTTCTCAGCTGCTGTGTGTGTGTTTGGGTTTTTTTTAATAAATATTGATGAATCACTGGCTAATAAAGCGAGGAAATAAAAAGAAAGAAGCATTTCTAGAAACCTTCAGTGAATTCAGTTGCTTGTTACTGTTTCAGCCACCTACAAATAGGTTTATTTAATTAATAAGCTGGAAGGATGTAGAACTGCAGTCATGAGAGCAACAAGAGGATTCACTTTGGGATGTTGTCAATTTTTGAATGTATTATTGCGTTGCTGAGTATGTTTTTAGCACTCAGGGACTGATCAAAATGTCAGCATCAACTAAGGAATACAAAGCTAAAAAAACGACATGGTAAATGTGTTCTGTAGTTAAAGGTGAACACAAGAGTTTCAAACCTAATTAGATTCAAGCAAACGTGTGGCATCTACAGCTAATGCTGCATCACTGAAATAGGGCTTGAACTCCCTCTTTCCCGGACATTACTGCCATTGCTGCTGCTGCTGCCCAGGGTGGTAATGGTTGTAAGAAAGCGTTGTGTAAGAAAGTATGGGCAGTTACAAAGGAGTTGGGGGGAAGATACTGCCATCTGACATTGGATAAAAGACTGTTACAGTGTTCTTTGTTACATAAACATAACTGGAAATGAGCAAACCTTACGAGAGATACAAAAGGAGGTACTCACATGGCTTGCTTGATGTAACTAAAACTCAGGTTGAACTACAGCTTAGTTTATCTATCTAATCAGCAAAAATTTTAGTACTACTTCTTATTCTTATCCTTCATCTTTCCATTGTGTTTTAGAAAAGCCTAATTTAGCCTTAGCTGGCCATCCAAGTATGCATTCCTCAAATAGATTGTGCAAAACTCTCCATTTTCACATGGAGCAGAGTGAACAATGTCTTACAGTCCTGCTGTTTAGTCCTGTTTCAGAAATGGACAAGATGCATAAGTATTTATTTTGGTTTATTGTGGTAGACAGAATTTGCAATTAAATCAAAGATTTACTAGCAGAATTATAACTGGACAGATTTTTTATTTGTTTATGTGAAATAAATTTACTTAGTGCACAAAGTGTGCATGTGTTAGGTGTGTCTGCAAAATATCCTCATTTTTCTCACAATTATGTGTAAATTGATTTAAGATGAATCCAAGAGGGATTAGTCAGATTAGGGGAAATAATCCAGCTCTCTTAAAATGTACATCAAACAGAGCTGCTACAAAACTTTTGCTGTCTTGTTCTACCTACCTAATAGGTAGAGACAGGAAATCACGTTGTCCTGAGTAGCAGATTGAAATGATAGGAAATCATGTTTACGTGTAACGAGTTTTACTGTAACTGAATGAAAAGCTATGTTTATTTCATAAACTACAAATGACAGGAATTGACAGCCCTGCTGGGAGGATTTAACATCACACAACAGCAGCTCCCTCCAGAAGCTTCATATGGCTTGGGGTGGCTGTCAATTTGCAGTACCTCATATTGGCAACTGGATGCCTTCTCTTAACATCTGAAGTGCTGTTCAGTATGTTACTGAATGATTTTCTTTCAGAGGTGTTCACAACATTAAAGTGATTCTGTTCCTTTAAAGGGAGAACAGATTTCATGACTTGACATAGAAAGAAAAAAGGCTTCCATAAGAAAATTCCTACATTCACACATCTCGTTAGCTCCTTTACTGTGGCTCTAGCAAAGAAAATATTATATAAAAGAACATCATCCCTTCATAAGTATCTATCTGGATCAGAGAACATATGTCCAATTTGCAACCTATCAGCAGGTACACGTGAAAGCAAAGGACAGAATCATAGAATGGTTTGGGTTGGAAGAAACCTTAAAGATCATCTAGTTCCACCCCCACTGCCATGGGCAGGTCTACCTTCCACTAGATCAGGTTGCTCAAAGCCCCATCCAACCTGGCCTTGAACACTTCCAGGGATGCGGCATCCATAACTTCTCTGGGCAACCTCTTCCAGTGTCTCACCACCTTCACAGTAAAGAATTTCTTCCTAATATCTAATCTAAATCTACCCTTTAAACAAGAGGAAGCGTTTAATGCTTTTCAAGGGAAACAAATAATTAGTGTAAAGGAAAGTTATTCTTGTGAAATTAATAAGACTTGTATTCAGGGAACTACTCTGATAACTCATAGAATGCTTGCTTCCTCCCATTTTCTCTTGTGAATGGATAAATGCATATGTTTTAGAAATATAATACAAGCCAGTCTGAAAATGCAAGTATGGTTAGAAAGAGATATAAAATCTGTGTTGCTATGGTTTTCAAGAAGAACCTGGATAGACAAGTGGGCATCAGAGCAATGCTCTGATGGGTCCTGTGTCCAGTGAATGATGACTATGTGAAAACTGTGAGAGAAGATCTAACCTGCTGTCAGAGCTCATGAAAATAAATTTTGTGGCAAGGAATGTTTTTACTGATGCTCAAGCTTTCCTCATCCAGTGCAGGGAACATTTTGTATTGCCAGAATCCCACTGCTTTATGCAAAGAGCATTAGGCTCATGATGAAGGGAGCTGGGCAATGAGCTTGATTTTTCTTGGTCTGGATATGGTCTGCACTGGTTTGAGACTTGGAATTGGTGTGACATTGCTTGTCTCTAGTGGATCACATTGATTTCAAGTAAATAAAAGATGATATATTACTTAGAGAATATGCTGCAACTGTGGTAGAAACAGAACATAAAGGTAAATGAAATATTGCCTTATGACGGCCCCACTTTTCCAGACAGTGGTGAGATGTGTATTTGTAACCTCTATTCCACCCTTTTGCATGAGGAACATGTGCCAAATGGCAAAACATCCCTTAAGAAAAAAAATTAAAAGGAAATATGGCTCAAATGGAATGATAGACCAGTGCTGTTTTCAGAAAAAAAGTACATATAGTGAATTGATTGTATTTTTTGCCAGTCTGATTATTTAATGAAACCACAACTTTGATAAAGTTCATCTGATCATGAGGTTTTAATACCTTTCATCAATATGGGGGCTAATCTTTAATCATATTCATTGTAAAGGTCATGGACAGTGCAATTGTGGAAGGTGTGACTGTAAAGAAGGATGGACTGGGAAGAAGTGTGAGCATCCACGTTCTTGTCCATTATCAGTTGAGGAAAGTGCTAAGAAATGCCAAGGAAATTCTAATTTACCTTGCTCTGGAAGAGGTAAGCACATTTCTGGAAGAATTTTCATGCCCTTAAAATGTACTTCCATCAAAAGAATTTTACAGATGTCCTGCATTACTAGTACTGAAAAATGTGAACTTTCTTGGCTTACTGTGCATGAATCACACCTGCGTAACCTGTGAGTTATAAGAAGGGAGCAGAAGAGTACAAAGGTCACCTATTTTTCCTGTCATCTACTGCTTTGTATTTTATTTTACATATCTCAACATTTGTTTTGGAGGTTTTCAAGGATGCTTTGAAGATTGCTGCAGTTAAGTCTTTACTGAAGATACATTAAAAATATGAACCTATTCTATGCATTCTTTCACAAAACCAGCATGAGATTTTCAGCCTGTGTAAAATGTTGTGGCACCATTGTGATAAGAGCTGTTCAGATTTACACTGCCTAAGAACCTGCCCTACTGAGTGCAGGACTGACTTCTAAAATGCAGTTGTTCTTCACTGTGGTTTGCTAGTTAGCCACTGGCTTTTCATTTGAAAGCATTTCTTTGTGACACTGTAGCCTTTTAAAAAGTTTTGACTAAAAAAATATACATGCAATTGAAATACACATTGCAAGCAAAAGGAAACTTTTCTCAGAAGGAAGAGGACCTGCTAATTTTCATCTGTCACTGTGTGAAATGTGGTTTTCTGCAGAGGGAAGAGAGAAAAATAAATATGAGACAGACTTTTGCTAGAACTGGTAATTGAAGTTGTTATGAATTCTGCCCACTCAAGTATTTGCTGGGAAAGGTCTAAAGCTACTCTTGAATTATTGCATTTGACCTTAAATGTAATTTCATTTGCAATTTCTTCTTTGACTAATACTATCTAACATAGTCAAAAATTGTAGGCTGTCCACCCAAGTTAGCACTGTGATAATTGTGTTTTTCTCCCCCAGTAAATGTGGAACAGCTCATAACTTAGTAAATGCAGCATTAGCTGTACCTTAAAAGAACTATGTATTAACAGATTGTTCCTTGCTGTTTTCTTAATTAAGCTACAGTTTTCTAGTAAATTACATCTCTCTTTTCTTGCTAAAAATTCTCAAAGGAATTTTTGGCAACAAGTTAGGTGAAACATGGACATCTGTAGAAAATTAACTGCATTTTATTGTTCGTCATTGCAAGAATTATAACTAAAAGAAAGGAGTGTTGGCATTTTATTTATTTATTTATTTATTTTAAATACTGGCTCACTCTTCCTGTTCTCATTGGATGCTGAATGTCTCTTCTCTCATCTGCCTCACTAGATGTGTATGTTGAACACTTGGAGTCAGTTCTATGATTTAATTGCATTGCACACTATGACAGTCAAATGACAGAGAAAAGAATGACAGTCATAAAACCAAGTTTAATCTCAATAAAAATACAGTCTTAAGTTATGAAACATATTGTTCTATTTATATTTTAAAGTTTGAAAAGTTTTATTAAGTATAGTGAGAAGAGTGAGTTTAAAGATTTCAATATTAATGGCAATAATTCTATTTTCTTGACTTTCTGAAAAAAACACCTAAGTATTAATGCTGGCAGTGTTCTCCTGTTGAGATACTAGCAGTGAAATAAGTCCCTTTCAGGTGAATTCATTTGACTGAATGATCTGTTGGTCAAAATTTTCAAATAAAGTACAAGCAGTACCTATTGGAACAAAAGGCTTAATTGATAGCAGCTTTCACTGAATGTCCTTTGACTTCCCAACAAGAAGAGATCACCAAGGTTTGTAAGGCATGCCAATGGCATAGACGTGGATCTAGGACACAGCATGATAGACAGCTGCTGTAATGAAGGAACAAGAGTTTCTGCATTACATGCTTGAAAAAAATTCCCATGAAAACTGTCATTTCAAAATGGAATGTGGTATCTTGTTTTCATTCTATGAACAATTTTGTTTAGGAAATTGGGAGAGAAAAAGAGAAAAGATATTTTAGTCTAATCATCTATAATTTACTGGGTAGTGTATTTTTTTTAGCTTGCACTCCCTGGATTTCCCTTTCTTTCATCATATTTTGGATATAATACAAAAATGTGAGAAAGTTCCTGTACTGATGAAGTGATGTAAGTGTTTAGTTCCAATGAAAAATTGTCATTGGACTTGCACAGTTAAATTCATTTGAAAAACCTACTACTTGTCATTATAGCTTGTCACAGGCAAAAGTGTTACACATGCAAATGAAAAAAAAAAATTTCCAATCAAACACAATCTCTTTCAAGTCTTCTGGGGTGGAAAAGGCCATGGACTTGTAACACCATCCCCAATTTTTCTGAAGTCCGTAGGGAGGATTGTGTGACAAGGAAGGGAAAGTTCAAAAGGAAATGGAAGTATTACCTTTTCCACTTGAACGTTATTATTTTGGTAACCTCCTTGTAATATTTTTCTCCTGGCTATGGTACAAGGACAGTAAGTCCTTATGCAGGTCAGTAATCCACTGCCCTGCTGGAGAAGTTGAGTACTTAAAGTCCTTATTTAATGGGATCTTTTAGTAAGGCAGTTCATGTATGGAATAGGATGCAGAATGGAGAGCCCAGAGATGCAGGTGCATGACTTTATGACTTTACCATATATTATGTTTCCTTGAAGAATGCTTTCTATTCATCTGTACCTTTTGTATCTAGGTTAGTCAACAACAGTTGTGACAGCTAACCTACTCTTTTGCAATCACTTTTATGGTCTTGGATAAAGACATTGAAGGACAAAGCATTTTTAGGATTTTTAATGCTATATAGATAGCCAAAATATGTAGGGAGAAAAAGATAGAACTGTTACAATTCATAGTCTTGTTCTATGGTCTTTGTCTAAATGCTGACATATGCTTGGGTTTTCAGGTGGACGAGTTTGAAACTGCAGTTGTGATACTCGGTTCCCAAGATTAACAAAAATTATATTTCCTAGATGATATTTTCTTGTTGAAATGTTAAGTATGATTTCAAAATGTGATAATCCTTCACTTAAACAGGAGTAAAAAAAATCCATGCTCCCTGAGGAAGCATTGAAGAAATAATCCTTCAAAGCTTTGGATGGCCATTTTTAGTTTTTTGTGCATTTCACAAAACTTTCTGATATGGAAGGTTATAAAACTCCCAATGATTCAGCTTCAATCTTTAAAATCTCCCATAATAATTACAGAAGGTGAACCAGAAAAAAAAAAAAAAAAAAAACAAAAAAACCCAAACCAAGCCACCAAATCCTGTAAATTCCTTATTAAAAAAAAGGTTTGGGATTTGCATATTTTTGTGTCAGAGATTTGGGATGGTGGGGGCTCACATTAAGAAGAAAACATCCTTTGTTTCACTTCACAAAATTTTATAATATTAGCACAAAAATCATGGCAAAATGATACTCTTCAAAAATTTTCAATCAGTCTGAGGAACCAAAAGTTTCCATCTTTGAACTTAATTTTGGTATAGGGTGCTTATTTTATACCTTATACTTCCTTACAGGTAATGATTAATGGAAAAGAAAAGACAATGTTAGCCTAATCTTACTCTTTTTTTTTTTTAATGATTCAATGACCCAATATGTTTGTAACATTAAATTTAAAGTACCGGGTTTTTATATAAATGTAGCCAAATTTTTATTCGTTACCTTTAAGGCAAATTATGTTCCTACATAGGCAGAAATAGAGAAAGCATCAGCAATGCAAACTAAGAGAATTGCTACATGCCACCTAGATTTTGAGAATCCCAGGTTCCCTTAACTATGAGTCATGTAACGTTAGCAAAAGAAAAAACGATATAGGAAAAAAATTAACAGTGAAAGAAAGCTTTTTTTAAGAGACGTGTTTAACATATCAGGGGGACATAAAAGTTGTATTAAAAATTTTAGAGAATTAAAATGAAGTTATGAAGGACATAACCTAATTAGATAATCACTGTCTATAAAATGCTATAGATTACAATTTCTCAATCTGCATTTTGCTCTCCTGAGAGCAGATGAAGCAGTGAACTTTTATTCCAGACTATAATTCCTTTCCTGATTTTCCTCAGTCACTCACAGGAATAATAGGCCATTTAATGGGTGCTGGTCAGCATGCGGGGAGAGCAGAGATGCTGCCAAAAATATATTTCACCATGGTCTTAACGGCTTCAGTAGGTGAAGGAGAGAGAAGGCTTTATATTGACATGCTGAGCACTAAGTGAGAATGTCTACATTCTCAAATGATGTTATAAAGCCGGAGGAAATACAAATCCTCTCAGTTACATCAATCAGGCTGTCTTTACCTTCAGTAGTTCCTGTTGTATATAATGGGAGAGAAGGATCAGATGAAAATTTTGGGAATTCAAATACACTACCGCTAGGTACTTTCCAAAAATTACTTTCCCTACAAAAGCATGTGGAGAACAAGGAGAGATTCTAGCCAGCTTCATTCATATAAAGTGAATAATTCTTTCTACACTTTTATTCCTTAGAGTGTTTTTTTCACTTGCTGCATGACTTTTCACTATAGATGTAATACTTTCACAGTGAAAGTCTGTCCCTTTTAAGAACACACTGTACAACAAGACCAGGGTCAGAGATAAAGGAAAAGACACACCAAAAAATCCTTATGGTAAGAAATAAAGAGATAACGTGTTGTTGTCAGGATTAAGGGACAGGACAAACCACTTTTCTCTTTAAAATGCACATCACTCCCTTGAGTTGCCCCTTAGGGCAAAAAGCAGATTTCAAAATAGTTATAATAAAAAAACCTTCAGGAAGAGAACTGAAAATAAAAAAGTAGGCTTTGAGAATAATAGATGAAAGCTTTTTTTAAAATAATCTTGTTCTCATCACTTACCCTTAGTGAAGGCAGCCATCCCATGGCAGTGATCCAAAGACAGATAAATGACAAATCTTCTTATTGGTAGTGTCTTTTACCATTTTAATCTCTTTTCTATAATTGCTTTTATTTATTTGTCATATAGAGAGAATGAAACTGTTTATCTGTGAAATTCCCCCTTACACTTATGCTCTAGCATTGGCTATCTGAAATATGAAGAGTTTTTTTGATTCTGTACTGAAAAAGATTTTTGTTGTTTTTGAAAACTCTCCTAAGTCCTTCAAAATATTAAATTCATGAGTACAAAAGTTGTATGGCATTTTGAAAGTTTACTGACATAGTTACTTTACAGTAACTTTGCTGTTTCTTCTCTATTTAAAATTATCAGATGTTGACTGACTTAGTGGAAGAGCAACAGTGCTCAATGCATTATATTAAAGATTCCTTGTGGTGAACTGAGACAGTGAATCAATCCCATGTGTTCAGTGCTGGATTCTGTAATGCATATTGTTAGTCTGCAGGATACCATCTCCTGGAGTCTGGAAACAAAGTTTGGAGATAAGGGTCAATGATGACCCCAAAGAGCAGTGCCATTGGCCAGCGGCTGCTGTAAAGTCCTAATCCTTTCTGGGATATCTTGGCTGTACTATTGTATAATATACACTTCATCCTGCTCTGAAACACAGCTCATCAAAGGGTTGGCTGCTACAGGAAATGCTGTAAATTCCTGTTGATACAACACACCATGATATGCGGAAGGAAAGAGAAACACACATGGAATAAATCTTATCTGTGTACCGACAACAGTGGATGGAAACTAGACAAAAATACTCATTACACGACTGATCATAAATATGACATAAAATAAAATATTCACCTTGTAAGTAATTTCTGGGGTTAGATCATCAACTATTATAGCTTCATATAAACTTTTGGATTATATCATTTGGTATATCTTTAAGATTTTTAAATCTATACAAACTAATATAGTAATGCCAACCTGATCATCTCTCCAACAGGTAAGTCTCTACAGATAGGAATGGTGACTTAAAGGGGCAGAAGCTGGTGGCACGTGCTGGTGGCACGTGCCAGATCATGAGAGCTAGTTCTGTGCTATTACCACTGGAGCCTTTTTTACTATAGTTTTGTGTCCTCACAGTTCTGGTTCTTTTGTTCTAAGTGCAGTTATTAATTAAGGACTTTGGGGTCCCCCTCTGGTATGATATTGCCAAAACCAATCAATCAAAAGAATTTCCTATTTCTATTAGGTACCTATAGAAAAACATTGTTTCTAAAGCCTGTTGCTTGTTGACTTAGTAAAGGAAGACAATAGTAGAAGTTGCCATTTGAATGATTCACTATACTTTATATATGACAGGATGGGGTTAGAGCAGGAAAGTGTAAACAATCCTAAGGTAAAATCTAGGTTACTATCCCTGCTACTAGCTCTTTATTGCAGCCTCTTATTATGCAAATTGCACTGTTTAATTGAAGTGTAAATTACTCTAATGTACATCATCTCTGAATTTGGCCTGCTGTTTTCATTCATTTTGCATGACCCCTGCATTCTGAAGGAGGTCTTAAAGCACTATAGTAGACAGCCTGGCAGCAAGTAATGTGATTAGCTGGTGTAACAAGAACAGAACATAAATGCAAGTCATGCGTCACGTCTCTAGCTTTCACCTCATCAACTTTGAGACTGAGCTCCGTTATACATCTATGTGCTTCAAGCAGAGAGGCACTCTTACTATACTAGTACTTTAACGCCAAATGAGCTGGCATAAGAGTATTTGTTATATAATTTGGTATACCCTTATATGGTGGACTGGCAGTCTGAACTCCACTTGCAGTCTCTTGAAGTCTAAGAGAAAAAATACAGATAAATAGTTGCATCACACTCCTCCTAGATTTGTCTATCAATAGTTTAGATCACTGATTTTAAACTGCTTCTCTGATTCAGGCTCTGTATGAGTCTCTGTTAACTGAAGCAGGATCCTCTGGAAGCTGCCTTTTGTTAGGAAAGCCAGTTTGGAACAGCTGAGAGTATTTCACCTTTTTCCATTTCTGATTTTTTAAAATGTAATTTATCTTTTTTTATCAGAAAGTGTTCAGGAGCTCAATACTTCAGTATTTCTCTGTAGAGAAAGCTACTTATTTGTCAGTGACCCACCTAGAGCACTCCTGGCTATTGTTTTTGCCTTTTACTGTTGGTTTTTTTGGGAGACAGCAAGTAGGGACAGAGGAACCAAGGAAGGACTGTAAATCAAGAGAACATTTCACTTCTGCAGTGAACCCATACTTGCAGTGCTTATAACTCAGTAATAAATAAATGGTTCAGGAAGTACTTTGTTTCTGCGTAAGTGTTCTTTTAATCTGTTCTGCTAGAAGCAGGGTGTGTTGGAAGTTGTCTGTTTCTGAGATGTAGGTGATATCGCAAGAGTGAAGTAGTTCACAAAAATTTCTGTAATAGGATTTGTTAATGTTCTGAAGTTTCCCACTTGTTTTCACAGTGAGACGTTTGAGAAGAGGTAAACAACAGAGGAAAAGTAACATATCTCTCTTAGGATGATACTTAGGAATTAGGGCTGTGGGATAAACGCCCAGTATAACAAAGGAATCTTTAAACCATGGCATCTATGGCTGGCAGAGTAACAACCATGGATGCCACTTCGCAATGAGAATAACTTGACATACTCTTTTTCAGTATAGCATTTTTTGATTTAAATATATTTTATTTTATTCTCACCAGTAAGAAAGGCAGTGTAGGATAAACCAAATTCTGATGTTTAAATGGATATGCAAGAGGCAGGCATGATTATTTATATATGATATATTTATGTAATTATTCATATGTGATATATTCATATATAATTATTTATTATGAATGTGGTAGCTGTCTGATACAGACTACCTGATCAAGAAAGGATGTAAATGAAGCCTTCTTTAGACAGCTGAAGGAATCCTCAAGATTGGAGGCCTTGCTCATCACAGGCAATTTCAGTCACCTTGATATTTGCTGGAAGATCGGGATAGCTCAATGCAAGTAATCTAGCAGATTCTTCCCACATCTCTCAACCCCCTGAACCTCAACGCAGGGACTAAGGGAATGAAATCGCTCCCATTGTAGGAGAAGATCAGGTTCAAAATCACCTGAGGAACGTGAACATACATAAGTCCATGGGATCTGATGAGATGCATCCTAGGGTCCTGAAGGAACCGGCAGATGTAATTGCCAAGCCACTCTCACTCATATTTGAAAAGTTCGGTGAAGTCCCCAGTGATTGGAAGAAGCTAAACATCACACCCATTTTTAAAAGGAGAACAGATCATCTTGCAAGATATGTCAAAGCATATGGAAGACTGGGAGATTAGAGAGACAGCCAACATGGCTTCACCAAGGGCAAATTGTGCCTGAGTAATCTAGTGGACTTCTATGATGGACTCACTGCATCAGCAGACAAGGGAAGAGCTACGGATGTCATCTACCTGGACTTCTGTAAGGCTTTTGATATGGTCCCTCCCAACATTCTTGCCACTAAATTGGAGAGAGGTGGTTTTGATGGATGGACTGTTAGATGGAAGAGGAATTGGCTGGCTGTCCATGTCCAAAGAGTTATAGTCAATTACTCAATGTCCAAGTTGAAACCAGCAACAAGTGGTGTCGCTCAAGGGTTTGTACTGCGACCAATACTATTTAATATTTTCATCAACGATGTATACAGTGGGATTGAATGCACCCTCAGCAAGTTTGCAGATGACACTAAGCTGAGTGGTGCAGTTGATACGCTTGAGGGAAGAGATGCCATTCAGAGGCACCTTGACATGCTTGAGGAGCAGGCCCATGTGAACCTCATAAAGTTCAACAAGGCCAAGTGCAAGGTCCTGCACCTGGGTTGGGGAAATCCCCGATATTGATATCCCCATCATCATGGGGGATGAATGGATTGAGAGCAACCCTGTGGAGAAGCACTTGGGGATACTGGCGGAAGAAAAATCCTTGGAAATTTTCAAAACTCTGTAGGTCACAGCCCTGAGCAACCTGCTGTAGTAGGACTGCTCTGGGAAGGACTTCGGTCTACTTGACCTCTGGAGGCCCTTCCAGCATACATGATTCCATAAGTCTATGATACAGCCTGTGTACAAGATACCTTGTAGTCAATCAGCTTTGATTTCTTGTGCAATTTTGAAGAGGTTGGCATACAACTGTGTAACTGTCCATTCTGTGGAATGTGTTATTTCTAAGTACGTCTTTGCTGTTTTTAAAGTTTATATACTTGAGAGTAGAAGCAGTTCCATGGAGTAGCTGGAACACCCAGCATGACCATAGATCACCTAAAGCTGCAAAATTTGAAAAGCAACCAGTTGGTTTTGTTATATGTCAATCCTCTTCATCATATTAATGGCTATTAAATCATAGCATGTAGCTTCACCTGTCATGAAATAACAGCAAAATAAGTGATCCATGCACAGATTAGTGCCAGCCATTTTGTGTCAGAATTTTGAAACCTGGCATGTGTGTTATAGTTCAGCTTTGCATTGTTTCTGCTTACTGGTTAGAAAAGTAAAGGAGGGTGTTTCCTTGCTTTTTTCCATCATTCAGCTCAGCTTTAGCTTTTCTCTCTGAGATCTCCAGAAAAAAGAAATCAGTGTGCAAATGCTTTATTGGCAGCAGTTAAGAGACGAGATTCTACTTTGTGCCTCCACCAGTGAAAAGGGAGATAAAATGCAGCAATACATTTTTCGAACTCCGTGGGCCAATCTGCACAATCCCACTAGCCAGCCAGCTTGTGTGGTTTTGTTTCTAATGAGCCATATGCCTGTTGTAGTGTATTTGGATGCATAGGTTTAGGTAGGGTTAATCTGATGGATAAGAATGGATAGGGTACAAAAGGCACAAATCTGTAAAAAATTGGACATACTCATTTCACAGATCAGGGAGGAATGTGTTTTTCTGATGGCTGTAAGCATTAACCACATGAAAGATCCCTCTTATTCTCTCAGTCAGTGCTTCTGAAATGCTACCATCTCTGGACACATTGCAAATTTCCTTTTGTATGTATGTGATGTGGTCTTCCTTGTTCTTGTTCCCTTGATTGTAGTTCTTCCTCCAGCAGACAAGACCTCTTTCATCTGTGAAAGACATCTGTGAAAGAACTTGAAGGCCAGGACTGCCTTCTCTCTGACAGCTCGTTATCTTCTGTACATAGTCTCTTCTATATCCTAGTCTTGCTTAATTATTCTTAGCCTGTATCTTCCTGTTTTCAATTGGTGGGAGTCTCTCTTGCTGTTTTCTAAATGTCGATATTCAGTGATTGTTAGTGTGTCTTTTGACGTAGTTGGCCTTTTTTTGAGGCACCCCTATTTTTTCAAATTGTTTGAGCTTGGCTTCTTGTTTAGCAGAGCAGGGAATATAATCTAGAAGGCAACCTGAAAAAAAATTCAGAATGTATTTACCTTATGTCTATATAATATAAAAATCTCAGCATTGAAATTGCTATCCGGAAAAACAAGTGAGAAATAAGTTTTGCCATAGTGTTGTGTGTGAATTTAGGTTAAACATTCAGTAGTGCCTGTTCTCTTTACATTTCAGTGAGATGTATATCTGTAGATGATGCATATATCTTAGAAGAATTCACCATATATTAATACGATGTAATAGATCACAGTCTTAAGTTATCAGGCCAAATTATGCTGTTTACAACTGAAAGAACGTGGTTAGTATTCAGGCAAATCTTTGCATAAGTGGATACTTACAAGTGCTATGCTTTGCAGCAGGCTGGCAATTTTGGAACATTTCCCTGTAGTGGATTGATGTAATTACCATAATTGCCATTACCTAATCAAAGAATGGACTGACACTCATTTGTGCTAGACTTCCTCTGAATCTTTTGTCTAGTCTTTCCTTTGATTGGATAGTGAGCTGCATATAGACCCGCAACACATCAACACCTTTGATGGATGGTATGTGCTTATAAAGTCTAGAAAGGGAATATATTGTTGTCAGTGCTAGAGGAGAAACTGCATACATTTAAGCAGTAAATCCTGATAGTCGGAGGTTTGTGGTAAAATTTCTTTAGTTTCTGCTGAAGGAAAACATTAAATATACTTGCTGTTTTGATATACCAAAATAATTTGGAAGGAGGTAGAACATAAGCTGTTCATTCCAGTCAGAGAAGATATAACCAATTAAAATTAATAATAATTTTTAAAGTAGATTAGATTTTTGCTGCTCCAAGTTGTTATCCTATTTTGGTTCACTTCAGAAATGATGTCTGACCTGAAGTCATGATTTCTCAATGTCTTGAGTACTTGCAGAGATATGGGAATGATTCTCACTGCCGAAAATATTATTCATTGAAATGTCCAAGGGTAATTGTATGAAGGAATGTTTATGCAATGCATACAACACGAGAGAGAGATGCAGGTTCATTTTACATTTGTGGAAGCATAGCAGCTATTTAAAATGAAAGTACCTTTAAGTACCTTCTCTCTCATAAATTTGGTATATCAAGTATTTAAGTTTGATCACAGTAAAAGGAGACATTCCAAAAGAATCTCTGCTGGGAAAAAAGAAGCAATTGAGGTGTATGTCCATGTTTATGTGAGAGAGCTGATTAGATTTCATAGCCTGTTGACTAGAACAAATACATGATATAAAGTCATGAAGTTGTACGTTGCAGCAAAAAGTGAGATGAAGGCCTGTATTGTCCAAAATTTTTACTCATCCCTGTAATAAATGTATGTATATTGAAACATTACTGCATGAGTCAGCTTGCATTTGGAAATGCAGAACTGACTGGTGTATGCACAACAGAGCATTTTTGTTTACCTGTACAGCTGCCTACAGGGGGGAAAACCAAAGTCAAATCATCATGTTAAATATACGCTAGCTATTGTAAACACAGTTCATCTGTTGAATTTATCTAGACATCAAAATGTGAGACACTTCAGCCTTTGTTTGCAGTGGAATGATAGTACCTCTAAATTGGAGGCAATTTGCCCATTTCTTCTGTATTTCTGTGTTACTATAAGACAAATTGTCATCGTTCATACTTTTCCCTACTGTCCTTAAAGAGAATGACTATCAGGCTAACCTTTAGATGCCTGCATTTGGGTTCTGTGAATCCCACCAGTTTATGAAATTATTTACCCCAACTGTAATGTTTTACTACAGTGCAAATAAAAAGAATAGAAGTCTATGTGGGCTGGAGCAAAGAACCTCTGCTGTTGATACGCAGATATGAGTCTTTTTTCTGAATATCTTCTTGTAGTTTATGGAGTGTTTTGAGCTGCCTTAGCAGTGACATCTAGACTAGTAAATTAAATAGTGCTATGGATCATCCCCAGGCACTGCAGCTTGCTTTCCTGTAATGTCAGATTGTTAGAACAGTCACTGGCCCACTTTTGCCCCGTGCCAGCTAGTATTCTTTCCAAACAATTCCTGCTTATAGTTCAGGAATTAGCGTGGGCTAGTGACTGGTCCCAGTAGGCAGTCTGGATGAGGCCACCTTCATGAAAGACAGCTTGGTAGTACGGATGCCAGTTCTTCTGTGCCAACTGGCCTCAGTGCCAGGGAACAGTCCCAATCCCATTTAATTGACTAGTAAAGAGACATCTATCAAATACTGTACTGTTGTTATAGTAATGAAGATTGAGCTTCTTTCTGCACTGTGGTTGATGTAGTATCTATGTAGCCCCCAGGAAAAGATGAAAGAAAGAAAAGAGTTTCCAGCACACCTTGCGAAGGACCCATTGTCTACTCTGAAGCTGTTACCTGCCCTGTGCCTTCTCCAAGACAGCAGCTTGTGTAAAATAAATGGATCAGTGCTGTCCTAAAATTGATTTTAAATAGTCTGACAGAAGATTAATAGATTTCCAGGTAGACTAAGTAGTTTGATTTCTTCTTTCTTTTGTACTTCTTTTATGAAAAATTTTACTTAGAAATACCTTAAAGGCCCTGAAAATTCAAATGGAAGCATTTTTTTAAGCTGAAAACTGTTAAGTATTGAAAGTGTTCAGACTGTTGGTGAATACCATGACACGCTGTTTTCCAAAATTTGCTTTTTGGAAAGGAAACCTGGATTTCATGGCATAATTTTAGAAGTCCAACTTTCCATGGTACAAAAATGACACCCCACCCCTTTTCTTAACTGGATTTAGACCTGACCACGTTCTACCCTAATCAATGCTTACTTGCTTATCTGTCTCATAGTTTCTTGTTTGAGGAGTTTGTTATTTCTCTTCAAGTATTTTGCTATGTCATGCTTATGATGCAGAATGAGTTATTCCACTCCCATGGTAACTGCATATCAGTACTGTGTATCTGAAGCATATATGTACAAAGATAAAAAACTTTTTTGAATTCTGTAAGGGACAAAACTATTAAAAAGCTACGCAGACTTTATTTTTCTGATAGGCAAAAAGAATCTTGCGTGTTTATATCAACAGTTGTGTTTTGCTTTAGTTGAATTCTAAAGTACTGTTTGCCAACTTTGGATGAAGCACTGACTGATACATTAGAGATGCAGGTATTAGTACGAGTCAGAACACTATAAAGGTAATTTATTAAGTTAGTGAATCTCATTTTCAAAGTATGTAGGCTTTCCTATTGGGAACAAAGGTCTATTTTTTTAGAAAAGTAACTTTCAGAAGTTAATACATTTAGCAAATGCTGAATTTAAATCAATGTGATCTTGTTATTTACACTGAACTTTTACGGCACTACTTTTTGAGGTTGCTTATTTGGTGTGAAGGTGCATAGTCATCAGTGATACAATTATAAGGAACAAAACAGAGTATCTTGCAAAAACATGTAACATTTGATTAATTTTTTTTCCTGAGGAAACTAAAAAGGAAATGTTATGAGTTGATGTTAAGTAAGAATGTCATTAAAAAGCTGTTCTTTAGAAAATTAGTTCTTTAGTGTTTTAAAGGTCTAACAAACACCTATTAGTGCTTTTAAAGTATTTTCTTCCCTGTGATTGTATAAACAGTTGCATCCTTGCTTTGCGTAGGAAACTGAAATGATAGCATAAGCTCCATGAGAGACAGAGAGATGTGGGGTTGTTTCCCTACTTTTAAGTGCTTCTAGAGAGATTTGTGTGCTATGAGAACTCAGTATAGACTGGACTAAATATTTTAACTGGTAGCAAGGAACCTGGGGAGAAGTGAGACTGGGGGAAGTATCTAGGCTTCTAATCTCCATTGAGAGTTTTTGCAGTTATCAGTGGAAAGTGGGAGTTACAGTTAACAACTAAGAGCCTAAATACTTTCTGAAATCTTTGTTGGATATAAGTCTAAATATTGATATGAAACCTTGGGAAATAACTCTAAGGTAAAGTTGTGTGCTGCAATTTATGTTTGGAGAAAACTGGTGCAAAGTTCAATGACAGTTCAAAGTCAAGAAAGGTCAGGCTGAAAGCTAGTCTTCATACTGAGAAATTCCTAACAAAGTCTTCTTCCAAGTCAAAATCTTTGTCCCAGAAGTTGTGGATCTCTTTCCGAGATGTTTCGCAAAGAGGAACTAGAAATTGCTCTAATACATTATGTCATTTTTGTTTCCTGAATACCATTAATGCATTTCTTTTACAGGAACTGCTGCAATTTTTCTAAGTAATAGGCCCATGGGTTCAAATGTTCTGCCCTTTCCTTGCTATCTTCATTTGTCCAGTGCTCAAAGTACTTTCAGCAGACAGCTTTGTCAGTTCTGTTAGGAAAATTATTTTATGGCACACTTGAAGTCTGATATTTGTCTTTGTCTTTGTGTTCTCTTTAGTTTGTCATCCAGTTCTAAAATTGAAAGCTTAGTGTTGGCTAAAACCAAACAAAACAGCTATCTTACAATTATAGAGGTTTTCAGAAAGACAGATAAATACCAGATCCAAGAAACTGCTGTCATAAAAGTATTAATACTTGCTGAATCTGCTCCCTCTTAGATGTGGAGGCAGAGAAGGGCAGACAAATGAGATACTAAACATTAATGGTTTTATTTTAAGCTTTGTTTTTGTGTTTGGTTGGTTGGTTTGGGTTTTTTTTTGTGTTTTTGTTTGTTTGTTTGTTTGTTTTTTTCTCATGGGTCCTGGTCATGGTTTTAAAGCCCAAGTATCTGAAGACATGCTGTTCCTAATTTTTTATAAAGTGCAATATATACAGCCTTTCTTTCTCATATTTGTACTATAATAAATAATTACAATCTACTTTACTTTCTTATTATAAATCAGTCATTGCCTAAATACCTATTTCAAAATGACACCGCTTTATTTAATGAATGTTTTGGGGAAGTTGTATGACAGAGAACTGAACATCAACCTCTATGTGTCTAATGGTGTCCCTTTCTCTACCAGTTTACTCATGAATCTTTTAACTGCATCTTCTACCTCCTTTATGCAGGCCAAATTTTGAACTGTGTTAACTGAGTTAATTTATGCTATTGTGTGCTTGCTATACATGCCTTTCTTCTCATTGTAAAAGGTGTCCATTTTGTAACTCTGCCAGTACTGTGTATATTTATAAGGCTGTGGAACAGACACACCCAAAAAATTCCTTCTTTCTAAGTAGGTCATAAACCCAGCCTGTTATTTCCTAGTAGGCACTTGTGTCCAAACATAAGGCATTGATTAAGAATAGACATTGAAGAGAAACCTGGAACATAACACCTTGTTTCAAATTTAGACATTTCTCTTCTTAAATGACCTTTGGAATCATTTGCACTGCGTGAAAGTGACAACCTTACCACACCTAACTTACAAACAGTGCTACTTATTGTTATTGCCAGTAGATGGCATTCTTTATATTAACTAAATAACTAACAGTTTGAAACTTTTTTGTCTCTTTTTTTTTGGGGGGGGGGGGGAGAGGGAGGGGTTGATAGGCATTTTCTTTTCAGAGTATTCATGGAAATCATACATACCTGCTATTTTGAAATGTTTTGTCAAAATCACTTATTTCAACTCAACAAAGCGATCTTACTTTTTTTTTTTTCAAAATGAAACAGTCATGTCAGATTCATGTAATGATGGAATTCAACTGATGTAGTAATTTTCGATTTTATTTGGGGTGAGGAAGAGGAAAGGATTTTTGCTTTCCTCTTTTGAAAGATAAAATCAAATATTTAATGGAGAGCTTAGAGTTTAATATTGCTGCTTTCATTCAAGACAACTTCTTCAAGATGTGTTTCTTTTGCCCTATTGCTTGTTGTGTACAACACCTACAGACTATAGACACAACCATTTTTTCTGTAGCAGATCTGTAATGACCTGTGGCAGAACTGGGGGAATGACCCAGCAACCTGAGTCCAGGTGTAATTTATACATTACTAATGTTTTTTGTTTTTTGTTTTTTTTTTTTTTCTTTTTCCCTTTGAATGCTTAATCCAAAGCGCACTAAATTTAACAAGGAGATGTATATTGACAACAGAATGTTTTTGACCTGTTTCAACGGATACTGAAATGAGAGGGTTGCTCACAAAGTAAGATACTTTGATGGAAGCTAACCAGAAGATTTTTAGTGCATTAGTCATATTGGAATCCATGACCTTTGCAATGATAAATGAGCAACTGAAGTGTAGAAGATATTTCAAGATCCATTGCATTTCAAAATGTATTGCATATTCCACTGCATAATCCAGATATTGATCCTTGTGGCTTCTGTGTGTGCCGAATGTTTATTTCACAGGCACCAACCTGAGGTCCTACCTCCAAGGTAGGAGCCGAACACCCCTGAGGGTGTGTGCACTAGAAGTCTAATGTACCCAGCTGGGATACTGGAATACTGTGCATTTGGTTCAATTTACTATCATGTGCGAACCGAGTCCATCACTCTGTGCCTGTACAGCCACCATGTACCCACATGTGAGCTTGAGGTGAGCGTGAGCAGCAGCCTCTCAGATTCTGGGCAAATGAGCCTTCTCTGGTTGGAGGAGGTACTGCCAAATGTGGAACACTTTCCAGATACAACTATTGGTGATGATTAATATATATCTACTAAGTAATGGATTCATAACAGCAATGGTTTCATTTCTAAACCTAGCCTTTGAATGGCAGTGGTTTTCAGTCCTTAATAGTGTACAGTACTGTCAAACTGAAGAACTAAGTTGGAAGACCCTCTGTCCCAGTAGGTCAACTGACCTGTGTAGGCTTACACCCTGTAGCACTGAAGAAACAAAATAGAATTTTACATTATTGCACATTTTTGCTTAATGGAAAAAAATCTTCCATTACCCCCAGGACCATCAGAAGTCCTGTATGCAGTAACCTGGTTGCAGTGCCGCTGGATACAAAGGAATTAGTCACAGTGGTAATTCTTGCCACGACACTGTAGTTAGAGGACCAAGTTGAGAGCCAGGGAAGAACAAAGGTGTTTTAATTATGTTTATGATTATGGACAAAATGCCTGTGGAAGGATATTAGGTCATCAGTAATGCTCTGCTATCCAAAGGTTGTTCCATTTACCCAGTCTTCATTGGAAATGTTGTTCACAGTGCTGCTCACTTAGGGAAGATGCTGCCACATGAATTTGTCCCAAATACTACCTTGCCACACAGGGAATTGCATTAATTTTATGTAGCTTGAGGAGCAACATATTTATCCCTCACTGCATAGAGGTTCAGATTTTTATGCAGAACATGCGCTGGAGCATATTTGAGGAGCAGCTCAAAGTGTCTCCCACCACCCTTTAAAGTTTCATATAGCTTTAAGTGGACTCTGAAAGTAAAAGGAGTTAATAGAAACCAGAAATAGCACAAACATATGCGGACTTACGTTTTTATGTATGTAATGGCATACTGGAATTCTGTTTGCTGTTTATATGTTAGGTTAAACTGTAGGAGAGCTTTAATCTTTGTTGTGATTAGTAAATTTGATTGTTATCCTTAATCCATGCCTTTATCAAAAAGCTTGGGCTACTAATCTGTTTTATCATTAATGAAATGATAATTAACTTGAGCTGGCATGCAAATGTTATAAATTGTGGATCTTTTCATTCTAATTTTTACCTCTACATACATTTTTTGGGTCTTGTACCCAAATGAGTAATAGTTCTGTTTTATTAGTTTGCAGCATGTTTTAAGACTTAAAAACTGTTACCATAAACAAGTGTCGTGGTTTAACCCCAGCCAGCAACTATGAACCATACAGCTGCTCACTCACTCCCCCCCAGTGGGGTGGGGGAGAGAATTGGAAGGGTGAAAGTCAGACAACTCCTGGGTTGAGATAAGAACAGTTTAATAATTGAAGTAAAATAAAATAGAATGATAGTAGTAGTGGTAGTAATAATAATAATAATAATAATATAATACAATAATAATGTACAAAGCAAGTGATATACGACACAATTGCTCACCACCCCCTGACTGATGCCCAGCCTGTTCCTGAGCAGCAATCCCTTCCCCCCCGGCCAACTCGCCCCAGTTATATACTGAGCATGACGTCATATGGTGTGGAATAGCCCTGTGGCCAATGTGGGTCAGGCCCCCTGGCTGTGCCCCCTCCCAGCTTCTTGTACGCCATGCAGAGCATGGGAAGCTGAAAAGTCCTTGACTGGTGTAAGCACTACTTAGCAACAACTAAAACATCAGTGTGTTATCAACATTATTCTCATACTAAATCCAAAACACAGCACTATACCAGCTACTAAGAAGAAAATTAACTCTATCCCAGCTGAAACCAGGACAACAAGAAATATGCTGATCTTTTCTCACCTTTCTGGATGTAGAAAGAATGGGGTAGTTAGCCTGAACAGCCTGCACTTTATTTTGTATTAGCTATCTTTTTATTTCATATCACAGATTCAAAGATATTTTTACATACCTCTCTGTGACCTTTGCTACTGATCCGTTAGCAATTTCAGTTTGATGCACCATTGATTATAATCTAATATAGATATTTGCAAGAAATAATCAACTCAGAGGCCTCTTGGTCTCATATATCTGATGTACTGAATTTCATTACCGGCATCTTACACTCATTAGTCATAGGTGACTGATTTTTGACTGGAGATATCACAGTAATGTTATGGTCAAGAATGTATTTGTCCAGTTTTTGTGAGGATACAGATGAATAATAATTGAATAATAAACAGCCAATGACTATTTTATAAGCATTTCAACTAATTAACACAGCAAAAAGAAAAGGGTAATGATTAATAGAGGGTAAATCATAAGAAGTGTAAATATGGCTTTATGATTTCCTAAGCCTTAATAGTTCTTTCGTGGCAATGGCAACCACGCAAAAGACAGGAAAAAAAAACAAACTGTGAAGAGACAGAAGGGCATTACGAATATATATATAAATGCATTCATTAATATTAATACAGGTTTTCCTGAGGTCTGAAATGAAGTGCATAATGATGAGCAGTTGTATCTAAATCAAAGCAAGATGTGCAAGAATCTGTCACTTGTAGAATTATCTAGCATGCCAAACTTGAGACATTAATTACAGTTCTGTTCTTTGGTCATCTCAGTGAATAAATTAACAGTAGGTCACAGGAATTTCAGAGAAAACTTCTCATTCCTGATGTTGAGCATAGTGAGGCTTATGAGCATCCTGAAGAGATCATCAGTCTTTTGGGTAGGAAGCTTGAACTTCTGTAAATTTGCCAGTTGTGTCAGTTTCTGTTGAGATCAGGTAGATCATTTCTCATATGACAAACTTTCAAGGATGATCTAATAAGCAGATACTCTACAGAAAGAAACAAGTGATCTACTAGAGTTCATTTTCCTGTTCGGCAGGTTTTTTTGCTTCTATGTTTAACTTGTAAATTCTTAAGATAAGAGTTTATTTTCTTTATAGCAAATAGTTATGAAACTTGATGTGATGGGTTTGGGTCAGCTAGACTTAGCTGCGATGCAAATAGGATGTGCAAACATAGCCAGCGGTAAGTAATATCTAAATTAAAACTGAAGATGGTTTAGTGTAAATGATAAGTCACACTAAATGACCTTATAAATAGTACTTACTGATACGGAATTGTATATTGATTGTGATTTTGTCATATAACAAGTATAGCTGTGTTTCTGAAGAGTTCTTTCTGAGGTGGTAAATGTAGCTCTTTCTCAATCAGAATGACTCATATCATCACAAATTTGATATCGTGACATTTTCAGGTTTTATTCTGTCTTATCCGTGTGGCTTAGTGTTATACTCTTCAGAGTGTTATACATTGACTGAACTGAGTCAGCAAGGTGACATAATCTTGTCTAGATTCATTTAAAAGGATTGTGGAGCAATAGATCCTTTAGATAATGGAGTGCGATAATGATTTGTTCTGCTTAAAAAGTTGTAAAAAGGAAATTTCTGTCCTCACAGAGGGGTGACTTTTTGACAACTATCTCTTAGGAGCTAGAAAAAGGCTATTCCACCTTTTATAACAGCAAGTTTTCTTCGGGGATTAACATGCCTAGGTTTCCCATGGTGGACCATTTAGCCATAGGTAAGGTGGATGACTGTAGGCACCATAATATTTGAATATTCCAATTTAAAACTTAATTTTCTTTTATCTTGCTTGTGCCTGTTTAAGAATTCATATCTGTGAACAGCTGAGTGAGATTTACAGGCACTTGCAGAAAGTGAATCTCAAGTTCAGAAGCTTAAAGATTTGCACTCTAATTGCTACGCTTCTTTTCTTTTAAACTTAGGGCAAAGCTGGGCTCAGCAGACTGGCAGAATTTTTCAGTCTCCTTCCAGAGACAACTAAATAAGCCAGTCAGGGACCTGATTACAACCTTTACATGGAATTACTTTATGTCAGTAAGGATTGTGCAGTGCTAAAGGCAATGCACTCTGTATATTTTACGGAGAACATGTTACGGTTTCTGAACCCCCTTTGTCAGAATCCCAAATACGTTGTGCCTCATGCAGAAAACTTTGCGAGACTGATATTTCAATGTGGTTAACGCCCTTGAGTTCTGCTGGGTATTTTCTATATAGTTTTACACATGCAAGGCCTTCAGGGGGTTCTTCATTTGCTGAAATAAATACTTGTGGGGAGATAATTAAATCTACATTTCTTCAATAAGTTTTTGCTGAATTGCCATAGTAATGATATATTTCTATAATATGATTTACCTAATAATGGAAGAAATGTTTCAGTGTAAGGCACTATCATCAGTAACAAAAAATCACATAATCAATGTATCATGTAAATCTTCACTCAACTTTTTAAAATTCCTTTCGGGACAGTGGGGGCTGAATGTAGAAACTTTTATGGCAAGGTGAAGTGTTCCTGCTGTGTCTGAATATCTATGTACAGCTCAGTAGTGAAGTAATAAAAAAAAAAACAAACAGGATAAACTCCCAAAAACGTAAAATGGATCTTGAAACCAGTTGTCATGGTTTAACCTGGCAGGCAGCTAAACACCACACAGCCATTTGCTCACTCTCCGCCCCCCCCCCCCCCCCCCCAATCGGATGGGAGAGAGAATCAGAAAAAAGGTAAAACTTGTGGGTTGAGATAAAGACAATTTAATAGGACAGAAAAGGAAGGGAAAATAATAATGATGATAAAAGAATGTACAAAACAAGTGGAGCACAATGCAATTGCTCACCACCTGCTGACTGAAGCCCAGCCAGTTCCCAAGCAGCAGCCACGCCCCCCTGGCCAGCCTCCCCAGTTTTTGTTCAGCATGACGTCATATGGTATGGAATATCCCTTTGGCCAGTTTGGGTCAGCTGTCCTGGTTGCGTCCCCTCATAGCTTCTTGTATACCTCCAGCCTCCTCGCTGGCAGGGCAGTATGAGAAGCTGAAAATTCCCTGACTTAGTGTAAGCACTGCTCAGCAACAACTAAAACATCAGTGTGTTATCAACATTATTCTCATCTTAAATCCAAAACACAGCACTATACCAGCTACTAGGAAGAAAGATAACTATCCCAGCTGAAACCAGGACACCAGTGCTAGAAATAGAAATGAAAAAATACTCGGAAAATATCTATTCTATTTTCCTCCTGTACTGGGTGCAGGTGGCAAGGTGGTGCTGGTGGTGAGGGGTGCAGAAGTGGCCTCTGTGAGGAGAGCTGGTTCCAGCTGGCTCCAACGGACCCACAGTAGGGCACGGCTGAGCCCCTCAGTCAAGATGGTGGTGCCTCTGGGAAGGGGTGTTTAAGAAAGGGTAGAAAATGATGGACAAGAAGGAGGAAAAAAAAATAGTAGAGAAACCGCAGTATGAACACTGAGGTCAGAGAAAGGAGGAGGAGGAGGCGCTCCACAGCAGAGCAGATATCCACTGCAGCCCATGGAGAACCTGCACTGGAGCAGGGCAAAAGTATGAGGAGGAAGGAGTGTCAGAGGACAGCTGTTATGGACGGACCAGAACTTCCAGTTCTCCATCCCCCTGTGCAGCTCGTGGCAGGGGAGGAGAGGAGTCAGGAGTGGAGCAGTGAAGCTGAACATGGGAAAGGGATAGGAGAGGTATAGTTCTAATGTTTGTCTTTTTGTTTCCCAGTACCCAAATTAGTAATTAAATATCTATTTAATAGTATTAGATAGTGAATATTTATTAATAATTAAATATTAATATTATAATTAAAATTAATTTTCCTCAAGTTGGGTCTGTCTTGCCCACTGAATTTAACTTTGAAAAGACAGTTCACAGTTCAGATGTTTAGATTCCATACAGACACTTATGTACTGACGTCATTAGTTTCTGTTTAATTTAAGAACAAAGCTGTGTCTTCAAGAAAGGCCTATGACCCTGATTTGGAAGGTGAACACAGCACTTTCTCTGACAGCATTTTGAGGATTAAACACCTTCATTACTATAGCCATGTGCAATATAAATACCAGACAAGTCATTGATACTGTCTCCTCTAATTCCTACAAGAATCTGAAAAATAAACAAGCATGGATTCTGGGGCTGGCCCACTTGGAAAGAGCAAAAATCATTCCCTGTTCCCACAGAATCAAAATTTCATGGTCATCACATTTCAATTTCAGGAAAAATAAGCTTCATTCTTACTATGACATTTATCTATACATATGCTACTTTAATAATTCATTTGTCAAATGGTAGTTATCCTTAGACAAGGTGAAAACAAGCCCAGAAATCATTACCTGAAATTTTGGATAATGGTGGCATTGGCAGTCGTGTACTAAGACTGAATAGTGACTACTAATACCTGGTCTGAAAGATCTAGGCAGGTAGAAACACAAGCTGCCAATACTTTACCAAAATTTCTTTACAACTAAGTTCTGCATGGTATTATTAGCTCTTCATTTGGTGTCACATTAGAAGAAATATCTGGATAGTACAAATATGCCATCCAAAAATCATCATTCAGGAAATGTAGCCAATGCACTCTACTTGGTTTTGAGTATTAGTATGTTTTAAACAAGGTCAAGTAGTAATGAGTTTGGAATTTCTTTACAATTGGCACTAAATAGCTACCAGGACAGGAAAGAATGGTAGATTAGAAAAAATTAAGGCCAACATCTCTAAAAATTGTTAAAGAGGATGCTATACTAAGCATAAATATATAAATTTCTATAAACTTACACAGTCATGAAAAAAATTAGTAGCAATGAAGACTCTTTTTAATTCTTTCCCCTTTCCTTTTTTCTACTTCATATTATTTTAAAAAACAATACTTAGACGTATATACTCCCTTTGTTCAGCTTTTCTGTTTTAACCTACGACAACACAATTTAGTGAAACTGTGTATCCTAGAAAAAAGCATCAAAGATTAGGCTAAGACTAGTTTTACTGTTTTCACAGGTAACAACAGATCATGCATGACTTATTAACAGAGAAAATGTTGAACAATTGAGACTTAAAAAACTATCCTCCTTCTTTTTTTTTTTTCCCCCAGCACCATTTACTTCATTAGTAAAACACAAAAATGTTGAGATAATATTCTGGATGGTAACGATGTGACAAATGGGATCTGTGCTCCATTCCAAAAGGCCCCAAATAATGGTGTTTCTAATTAGGCCTGTAACAAAGTATATTATGCAAATTTTACACTTCTTACAGCTGTGTAAAGGGCTGTGAATTTCACAGAGAAATACATCACAGGATAGTTTCGTAGTTTTGCAGGCAGCTTCAAGGTAACCTCTTGCTTCAGTCTGAGATAGCTTAGATCCTTCTTAGTGTTTGCCTTCAAAGACACTACATTAGTGTTAAGGAAACATAAAGTACTGCATGGTGAGTCTTTTAAATGGCACTCTTTATGTAAGAGTAGATGCATAATGGCAAACTAATGATTCTACTGTGTCTATATGTTTAATAAACCAAACTGAGGTTTATATTTAGGCTCTGCATTTAGTCACCAGCTATCTCGGGCTTAGTTTCAAATACTCAATGATCATTTGTATTCTCTTAGTGCCTCTGGTCTCCACTTGGGAGTTGGCAGCAGTATTTCTGTAAGCACTGTATGCCTATGTGGCAACAGGTGATGGCTATTGTCTGAAGAGGTTTCTTGTTTAAGGAGGGACCGTTCTGTTCTGTTGTCAATGAATAATAGCATATGTGAGACGAAAAGGAACATTGCCTTCTAAGGCTTAGTGTTAGCTGAGATTTTAATTGTTCTCGTCTTCTGTGTTATCAATTATAATGTCGCTTTCTCTGCTCCGGGGTTCAACAAACTGTATGTTTTATCGTGAAGCCTGATATTCCCCAGTTAGAAATACGTAATCAGGTACTTAAAAACAGCATGAAATAATATTTTGAACTTTTACTCTGAAATACCGAGTAACACCTGCTTTCACTGTGCATAGTGGGGCTCAATAACCTTCCTAATTGTCTACCACCTTAGCGGAACAATGAGGTATAATTCCAATAATATTTCAAAACAATACAGATCAGTTAGATTGCACCATACATTTATTGCTACCTTCATATTTACTCTGTCAGAAATTCTTTGCACTGCTTTCTATTTAGTACGATTTGGGTATTTGGTGTTATGAAGACTTTTGACAAAGAGAAATATTGTGCAGTTCTAGTAATTAGGCCAGACTTGGTACCTGGATGAGAAATTTCAACACAGTTATCTACCTGATTTTTTTATTCACACCTTCAAAGCTTCTGTCAGCTGTTTCAAAGAGGACTTTGGATATGGTAAGGGACACGAAAATTTTCAAAAGAAAATGCAAACTCTTGCAGAATTATTAATATTTTTAAAGTGCTATTTGATAGCAGCTTCAAGAAGGTTTAACTTCATTTCACGAGTGCAAATGCATCAATGGCAATGACATTTACAATTCAACCCATGGCATCAGTGTATTCCAAATCCTATAGAAGAGTGTGTATTCAAGGCTGCATTCATAACTGCCCATATTTATGGTTGTATTTTCATTCTTAGGAGTCAATAAGATCTGCCTACACCTCTTTCAAATTTTTGACCTTCATTTGAAGGTTCTGAAATGATCTTTCTGATTGTTGTTGGATTTCCTTTTGGGAGAAAAAATACTATTTTGAGAATGGAACAAGGCATTCCCCCCCCCCCCCCCCCCCCCAAAGCAAGACTGGTTATAATTCATGAATGTTATAAGCTTTTTCTCATCTGACTTTTTATAGATGATTATGTCTGCTTGTGGATCCGTAGGCACTCTTGAAGTGATCCTTGCTCTTCTGTGAGGGATGCACGGAAGGGAGCCGAGCTTTGTAACATGGAGTTTGGCATATCAAATCTGAATCTTCCAAAGATTTTCATGGTCAGTGAAGGGATACAGAATCAGATATACTATTGCTTTGCTTCAGTAAGCAATTCCTGCATTGTTTTGGTTTTTTTCTCGGATGAATCAGGATCTGTTTGTCTATTTTGGCAGATTCATTCAAACTATAACCTTAACAGATATCCCATGACAGGTGGTACCTCTTAGCTTCCAGTTCATAAACAGGGCAGCAAAAAACTATTTTCAGAGCCATCTGTAATTATAAATAGGTGATGCCTTCCAGTAATATACATTATGAGGTTACAGTCAAACTGACTAATGTTAACATGGCATCCAAATTCCTTCCATGGATAGGTCCTAACTTCTGGGAAAAGACAAAAAGAGGGTGCAAAACATATGCATGTATTCCATAGTTAAGTTGCTGAAAGCAGAAATATCTGAGCCTGTTTACTTAGACTTCTCATTCCTATTGGAATTACTTCTTTTTTTCCTGAATCACTGTGAAATCTACATTTGTCTCCCAACTATTTCAGACACATCCTGCAGATACAGCTAATTAAGAGCCAACCAGTGGTTGGAGTTTCCCTCAGTGCTTTCCACTGATTTGTTTTTGTTTATGATGTGTTTTGTTTGCTTTACTTCTGTGATACATTTGTGCAGTCTTATTTAGCCTTCAGATCATGAAGTTATTGGAGCATCAGTGCACACGGCATGAAAAGAAATGAGTCATTCACCCATTCACAATCTTTTGTTTCCTCAGCTGATTGAAGGGTTCAATAAATTACTGTGGTTCATAACGACTATAAAAGTTAAACACTATTTTTATCTATTCAGCTGTGTTTTAAATACAGCATTGGGATCTATCATTCTGTCATGGAGAGAGGCTCTGGAAGCATTTGACAACTTCTAATCTTTCCTCCTTCACATATTCATGAGAGAGGAAGATTATGCATGCAAGCAATAACTTTACATATTAATTATTGAGTCAGATATCAAGAAGACCATAACTTCATGAAAGACAACGCACAGAAATTCTTTGATTTGAAGAAAAGATAAAGCTCAAGGGCAAAAATCCTGGGGTTTGAATAACAGATAATTTCCTGTCCTTCCTCCTCTATCCCTTATCTAAGTTTCAGGCTAGAATATCTATATTATGAAAAGTCCTTAAAGAAGAACAGAAGTGAGCAGCAGGAGATACAGCTGTTCGTTGGGCTCATTAATGGGTTTGGGCAATGCCTGATTGGTGCCTAATATGGGTGGTGTCATGAGATCCATCTCTCAGTGAATCAGATGTGTTTCTTAGCATGTTGCAAGGAGTCAGCAGGGCCATGACCCTATAACTTTTTACACTTCGATTTATTACTTTCTTCCTGGAAAGAAGATGGAGCCAGTCAGTTGCCTTGCCCAGACCGTGCAGCATGAATGGTGGGCTTCTAGTACATCCTTCTCCCCTCTTTATTGCCTTCTTCTTTGACTTAATACAGTGCACCCATCTCAATACATCAAACAGTGCTGAGGTAGCCCCTTTATTTGTTCATGGCTGTTGGCGAGTCATACTACTAACTCCAAGTAATCCAACTGGCTGTATTTTGGAAGCCCCTACACTCATTCTTAGACTATTAGTGCTTTTTTGATGCGAACACTTATAATTCATCCTGGTATTGTACAGGAATAATTCACTGAAAGGTTTTGTTTGAAAGAGAGAAAGAGAAAAAACGCTTCTATTGCCCTTTCATCTGCACACTGTAACACAGAAACAATGCTTGGCAGGAGTTAACCCATGATCTTCAATAATCTTTCACAGATTAAAAAATGGAGGCATACTGAGCAATTCTTTTCATTCAAGTGACATTTGGATATGAAGCTTCCCACAGCCCTTTTTTTCAGATAATGGGGACTGGATATGAAATGAATTTAGTACAAAATGAGAGATGGCTGTTGTCTTTAACCTGCAGACTCTCATGATAAACTGTAGACTAGAGCCCCTGTGGTTTAAGATCATAAATATTCCATTTCTAGTAATTTTAATTTTTTCTGTATATTGCATATGACAAGAACAAAGCAGTTACAGTTATCTACATACATGTATGTAAGTGAATGAACACAGTAGAAATGACACTTGGCACTGTTGCATAATTTGTTCTGTGTTTAGCTGTAATATACCCTGCTATACAAAAGGGGCCCAGGTCGGGGGATCTGGGTTGTGTAATTTGGGATTGCCAAGCTTTTGTACTGTTGAGGCTTTATCCTACTGTCACACTTGTTTTACGAGAAATTTTATTAGTGCCTCCTAGAATACACTTCATTTTTTAAAAATTTTATTATTTTATTTTATTTTATTTTATTTTATTTTATTTTATTTTTTTAGAAGGTGTGCATTGATGTGCTTTGAACCTGTCTTGGTACAAAACAGATATCCCACATCATAGACTTTTACGGGCTTTTTATGTTTCTTCATAGCTGTAGACTTGAAATGATGCTATTGTGAGAACTCTGTTGCACATCAGAGTTACTCTCAACAAAGCACAGAAAAATGCATTGTTTAAAAGATATAGAGCAATCTATTTTTAAAACTCCAGAAATCTCAACGGCTTGAGGTTGTTTCACACCTGTCTTCAATCCATGTCATTTGCTTTAGTTAAATGTATTTTCCTTGCAGACTGCCCTGTTTATGACCATTTTCTATTAGAATTCCCCTATTACATTCTTGGCTTAGCTTTGCATTCAAGTTGTTGATCTGCTTTTGAGGCTTGCTGCCTTGCTTTGTTAAACATCATAAGGCTGTTTGTCCTCTTTAATTTCTTTGAATAACCTTTTATGGCGTTTGGAATTCATTCTAACCTAGGTATGCTCTTACCCGACATCCTCAGCATATCCAAGTGCCTTTCAGTTGCCTGCTAAGGAAGAGTGTTACCACTTCAGATTTGCTCTTTTTCTCACCCTTTCCCAACAGAAGAGTGTTTTGTTTTGAGGAGGTGAATTGCTGATTTATGTTAGGAGACGTTGAAAAAGAACTACACCTTGTCCTCAGAGCAGAGAATGGTAATGTTTGTGTCAGTCTTCATGCTCCATAATTTTTTTTTTCCAATTGCAGACCTGCTCCTGAGAATCTCTCACAGCAGTGTAGTTTTTTGTTTTGTTTTGTTTTGTTTCATTTTGGATATAAAATACCTTTGTGCCTAATCTGGATTTGAGATCTTACTGTAGATCTTGTACTAAAACTTAAGACAAACCATCAGTTGTTATAATCACTGCTACGGACTGACTCAAAGATATGAACACTGAATAACTTTTACAAGCTATTTGATTCTTTAATCAAAGAAAACAGAAAAATAAGTTGAAATTTCTTGATAGAGCATTTAGGAAGATTAATCCTGTCATAGTTTCATTTAAAAAATTGGCTCATTTCTGATGGGATGTCTTACAAACATTCATCTTCCCTAGGAAATACATTTACAATAAATGTGGAGCCCAGTTTTGATAGTCTAAGACTGAAAAGCAGAGTACTTCTTTCTGCTTTAATGAATGTCACTTAACTTCTAATTCTGAGGTTCTTTCTGAGGGCCCTGCACCCAGCAGGGCAAGAAAAGTGGGTTACTGGAAGTGCATCCTTTATAGAAATTTGAAATCTGTCACTGTTGTAAAGGTAGCTGTCAAAAACACACTTTTAAGAATTAATTTCTGTGTTACTTAGAAGTCAGTAAAATATGTTGCTGTATTGATTCTAGTCCTAATTTATGTATTTAAAAGAAGCATAATCTATTAGTCAAAAATAGTATACGGCCTTTGCAAAACAGATACATAACTTCATTTTCAAAGGAATGCAGGGTGGAGATGCTGGGTTCTATAAAATATTCAATTTCCTAGATTGTTTTATATTTTTTTTATGAATCAGAAAGTGTTTAGCGTAAATGCATATTGTGCATTTCTACCACAAGTAGAAAGTTTTGGGAAACTCACATTTTTTTTCCCCAGAAATCTCAATGATCTCTTGTTAATCCACCAACTTTTATATTTTCTTTGCCTCCTACAGGGGAGGTATTGTAATAGGTCATGTTAAAATTCTGTGATTTTTCTGGGTAACGGAAACCCATGAACATCCTGGTGCCATAGTAGATCAGAGGAGGAGAAGGACTAAGATGAAAAAAAACAGCGTGGCCACACACTGGAAGAGGTTGCCTAGAGATAGTGTAGTCTCCATCCCTGGAGTCCTTCAAAACTCAACTGGGCACAGTCCTGGGCAGCCTGCTGTAGGTCACCCTGCACTGAGCAGAGGGGTTGGACTAGATGACCTCCAAGGGTGCACTTCCACCTCAACTATTCTGTGATCCTCATTGATTACACTGTTACTCACATTAGCTGAAAAGACTTTCCCACAAGGACACATAAATCTGTTGAATTTTGTGGCATCTCTTCATGGCAACAGTTTCATTTTCCCATCAATACAAATGAATTAATTTCAATTAAAGACAACATATTGCAGTCCCTTAGGAGTAGGAGACAGCAGTACTAGACACTTAGTCCATCTCTTTGCTAATTTGAGAGGGTGTGATTTCATGGTATTAAGCTAACACCTGAGAGTAGCATTGTACATATATTCTAATGAAAAGGAAAAGCTAAGACACTCCTCAGTGTGTATATCTTGCTGGCTTATACATCTGTGCAGATATTGCTGTTAATTTATGTTGTGCTGTGTTCCCTTTTTTCCTTGTGTAACAAGTACATGAGAATTGGAGGGTCACTCATCACTTAACTGCTCAGTAACTCGTTGTCTTGCAGCAGGCAATCCCTGTGATTGCCCAGGCTTCCCTGGGAAGAGAGAATTGATGGTGAGAGGAGAGCTACAGGGGGAAGTTCAGAGAGCTGCTCCTTCTGGGTTTCAGTTTCTGCAAGAATACATCCCTTGTTGGCTAGTTTACGCTTCACTTTAGCCTTTGTGCTAACTAGTGGGGTTCTCCTTTACTGAGATATTTGGAGGCACAGGAATTCTTAAAATTGAGTTTATTTTCATATTTTCATTATCTGCAGAAGACAAATATACGAGCTTCCACACAGCCTGAGTTCCAGCCGCATCTCCCTAGTTACCATGGATCACATCTAATCAGGGGCTTTGTATAGTATATACAGCTGTCTAGGAGTTAATACGATTCTTCAGACTAATATATCATTTCATTAGGAACACGGGCCATGGATCAGCTCAAAATTCTTCAGTATTGCTAAGAGTTTGTCCACAGGGTCTTCTACAGAAAGTCCTGAGTTTGTGCTTCATAGTATGTTAGCCATACAAAATCTAGCTCCAGACATGAAACCACCTTAGCATAGCAGCATGCTTGAGTTGTTAAACTCTGCTAAACCTCCGTATTCATGCTGATAACTGAGTTTTGGACCCAGCTTTGTTTGGAAAGATTGGACAGATCAATCCTTAAAGGTTTTGTCTCCTTCCTAGCAGAAACAGAAGGATGGGATGAAAGCTGACATGCAATTTCTTACCCTTTAGTATAGAAGCAACCAGGGCCTTGTTCTGTATTTGCTTTTTGGATGTACTTGTTGAAAATGACATGAAACACAGAATTGTGCTGTTTGTCTTGTGAGTGCCTTCCATGCTGTTGCAGATCTGTGTGCATGTCGCAAACTTCGCTGTACCTGCCATTCCAAATTTTCCTCCATTTGGAAGTTATTTTAATCTGACATTTTGGGGAGGTGGTGGGGTTATTTTCCCTAGAATTATATTGATCTTCAGTGTCGTGATAAGTCATGTGATCATGTGATTTTGGTACAGCTTGCTGTGAAAGCTCAGCATTTGTTACTTTTTGCCTTTAAGAAACACTTGCATGCGTGTGGTTTTGCATAGGTTTTGCATATAGAAGAAGATACCTGTACCAATCTGTACTACAGTTTTTCAGATAAAGGTCTTTTGGGGAAAAATGCCCATGAAAATAATTGCATTTGCAGTATAGAAAGAGAAACATAGAATCGTAGAATCATAGAATAGTTTGGGTTGGAAGGGACCTTTAAAGGTCATCTAGTCGAACTCCCCCTACAATGAGCAGGGACATCTTCAACTCGATCAGGTTGCTCAGAACTCCATTCAACCTGACCTTGAATGTTTCCAGGGATGGGGCATCTACCACCTCTCTGGGCAACCTGCTCCAGTGTTTCACCACCCTCATCATAAAAAATGTCTTCCTTATATCTAGCCTGAATCTACCCTCTTTTAGTTTAAAACCATTACCCCTTGTCCTATCAAAATGTTGCACTCGCATGTCTCTTGACATTTGGGGTGGGGTTTGTTTGGTTTTGTATGCTGATTTTATTAGTCTTCTGAACACTGAACATCTGCTTACCGGTGGTAGCTTTTTTAGGGTAAGCCTGGATTGTCTTTCAGATAGACACTAAAAGTGAGGGGGGGTTGCGTGTATTGTTTTGTATGTGTTTCTTATACTGTATGAACTATTTGGTTTGTAGATAGTTTTCACTTGTGTAGTGAAACTTCTTGGGAAAATACATTTCTTTTCATTAATTGCAGCTATAAATAAAGTAGTGGAGAAGCAGATAGAGATGGGTGTAACGTTTCCTGTTGTGATCTTTGAGACAGCATAGATGAATGAGTCATTCATTTAAGTAGCAGTGCTGATAATGAAGGCTTCAAGGAAAATACTAAATTCTGTCATTGTGATCTGCCTGTGCTCAGGCTCCTGATCCTGAGAGCGACAATCCCAGGCTCTCCAGGTCTGCTGCAATGCAGCCTGCTCTGGCAGTCGCCCACTGCTGCTCTGCCTGCTGACCCCTTTTCCCATCATAACTTCTGAAAGCCAAACTATTACTGTGCAAGGTGGAGAGACCCGACGTCTCCGGCAGTGATGCTGCGATGCACGCGGTCTCACTGCTGGGGAGGAGGCCGGGCTGCTGCTCTTGGGAAGGAAGTAAAGAGTGACTGACTTTTTAAAATAAATGCTTCATTTCTGTGAGTTGTGTGTGTGTGTGCACTGCAAGAGTTTTGACGTGTTTTGCATGCTACTGATGTTATAGTCCATGTGGTTGCTGCTTATTTTCAGCTGATGTCTCCACTGCTCTTTTTCCTCTCACAACTGAGTATCAGTTTCTGCCCTTGTCTGATCTACAATTACCACCCCCTATAACTTATGCCTCCCACTTTTTCTCACAGAAAAAATAATGAGTTCTACTGATTATTTTCCTTATTTCTTCCCACTCCCTCAGCATCAAGCCTCACTAGCCTTCCCACTCCAGGAGGGGGAAATGAAAATAGCAACAAAATTACTAATTCTTCTGTGGCAGCCTCTTATTTGCTGCTGTCAGTGCTCTGCCATAACTCAGGTTCCTGGGGAGAAGGGATAAAATCCAAGCAGTTGCTGGGACCTTACATCTTCCTGAACAGGAATTTAATAATGCACCAGCTTTCCAGTTGCATGGAACTACTGAGAGGAGGTTTAAATACAATTTTCTTATGACTATGTTAGCAAAGAGGAGCCAATCCACCTTTTTTTATTAAATAAATGCTGTTTAGTTCATTATTGCTTGCTGTTAAAAACAAACAAAGCAAACCAAAACCAAACCTTTATTACCTTAAAAAAATAGATCTGCAGAATTAATTGCTTTTTAAGCATAGCATTAAACTGTTGGTTTTATTTGTCTCAGTAATTTGGGGTACTTTTCTCTAAAACAGTAATAAAAGTAAATCCCACATTCATGCTGTGTTTAAAGCAATTTTGACAAATTTAAACTGGTACTACCAGGCCTATTTTGTTTCTCTAATAAGATTTTTATGATAAGTCTGGAATGCTCCACCTAAGCCTGATTTCCAGCTGAAATCAGGTATGACAGAGCTTGCCAAACTCATTGTGTTCAATCTGGTCAGCAGTAATTGTTTTTTTTTTTTTTTATTTGCTAAACAGGACTCTGACATTTCCTGGAAAAGGACTAGGATGAATTTTTGATAGTCTATAAAAATCCATATGAGCAAACATGGCTTTAGCATTAATTCAGGCAATGCTAAAATCAGAGATGGCATCCTAGTGCTGGAACAATGTTTCTCACCACTGGGATTTGCCTCCTGTCTGCTCTCTCATACAATACTGAGTTTAATCCCTCTAAGCCATGAACAACAAATGCTACTTTACACTTGCTGCAAAGCTGCCTGGTTCATCTCTAGTGCTTGTTGTGGATATAGAGGTCCAAGCTCAACAGCTGAGTTCGGCTCCAGGGGTAGCCACCTTCCAGCCTGGCTGGATCCTGCTGCTGTCGAAAGATGCCCTGGAGCTCAGGGCTCAGCAGGACTCATGAGTGCCTTCTGCCCCAAGCACGGCAATACCTTAACGAGCAGCAGAGCTGATGGACTTAGAAGCACCAAGCTTGTGCGAGCCATCACCTCTCATGCAAACCAAGAGCTGCCAGCTCCTTTGATTGCAGCAGGAGCCAAGGGCCGGGAGTGCCTGACTTTCACAGCAGCACAAGTCAGCTGCTAAATGGTATCTTGCAGCTGTAAGGGGCAGTTCCCCCCACATTGTCTTTCTCCATCTGTAGATGTTCTTTGCAAATTTCCCCTTCTTCCAAAGCATAGGTTGTGGGGTTGTTTTTTTTTCATAACACCACTTTGTGTGCTCACTGCTTTTAATACACTGGTTGCTAGAGCTCTGCTCTTGTGTGCTGTAATCCTGCTTCATTCTTGTAGACAAGAAGGTGGATTGCTAATGATTTGCATAAATTCAGATCCATGGTGAAACTCGGAAGGTGCAACCATGTGCCGTGATCCCTGATGCCCTCTGTAATTATAACAAGTAAGCATAAAGGAACCGTTGTTTTTACTGAAAGTAAGATCGAGCTTGATTGAACAGCTGAGTGGGAGCACTGTTTTTCTCCAGGTTGGTACAATCTCTCTTAACTGTGCCATTGTGCTTCCCACGTTTTATGGCCACCATTCAATCCTTACGAGCCATGGTGGTTCAGGGGTGGTTTGGTGCCACTGTGTAAGAGGAAAGGTGGCCATAGCAGTGACAGAAAAATTGTTCTTAGACAATAAAAATCAGCTGGCAAAGTTTTGAACCATGGTGGTGCAGGAAATAGTGTTTCTTTATGTAGACTCAGCAGTCTGTAAAATGATGCATTGCTTCATAGTTCAGCAAGGTGAATGTCTTGATTAATCAGAGCTGTCTTCCTATAGAAATGGGGTCTGATTATTTATTATTATGGAAAATGTGTTGGTTCTTTCCATAGATAAAGTCATTTTGACTTGGACAGAAATTCTTTTGCTTTTAGAGGATAATACAGCTTTTCTCTCTCTTCACACCACTGCTTGAGCTAGCTGTTGTGTTTAGTTCTCTTTTAATGCCACTTCTTTTCTGCAAATTGGAAAAAATTTCCAGAGGACACCTGGGTTTCCACTTCCTGGAGCATCTTCCTCAGAAATACTCATCCTCACCCCTTTTGCCTACCCTTGTATTTTTGAGATTAATATCTGCCTTATTTTGCTGAGTGTCAGTCACAGGTTCTCCCTCTTCCTTTGTTCTTTCTTTGGCAGATCACCTCACTTTCTGTTTTCACCCACTTATTCTTCTGTGAGCTCTGATACTTACCTGCCTCCCTTGTCTGTTCCTCAGTGATAAGGGGAGACCTTACCACTCTCTACAACTACCTGAAAGGAGGTTGTAGCAAGGTGGGGGTCAGTCTCTTTTCCCAAGTAGCAAATAATAGGACGAGAAGAAACAGCCAGGGGACATTTATATTGGATATTAGGAAAAATTTCTTCACCAAAAGGGTAGTCAGGCACTGGGACAGGCTGCCCAGGGAAGTGGTTGAGTCTCCATCCCTGGAAGTATTTAAAAGATGTGTAGACGTGGCACTTAGGGACATGGTTTAGTGGTGGACTGGTAGTGTTAGGTTAACGGTTGGACTCAATGATCTTAAGGGTCTTTTCCAAACTAAATGATTCTGTGATTCTATGATTTGCAGGCATCTTTGCTCTTCTTTCCTTCCATTTCACAACTTTTTTTCATTTTTCAGGATGTTTGGAGCACTCCAAACTTATCCTTCAAGCCTGATTCTTCTCTGTTACTGTTTTTCCTTTTGTATCCTGACTTCATGGCTGGATGTTTCCCATTCTCCTCATCTAGGAATCTGCTGTCAAAATCGTGTTTGCCAGATTTGCAAGACTTCAGTATATCTGGCCTTCCCTCTTCTCTCATACCTTTTCATTCCCCACCCAAATTTTGCCCTCATCCTCAGCTGTGGCTTTTGTCTTGGGATCTTTTCTTTGGTGGAACCTGTTAGGTTACATTTCTTACATATACGTATTCCAGAGTGTGCTTACCAAAGCGTGGCTAGTCATTGTAGTGGTCTTCTCCCTACGTCCCATCTTCTGCTGCCTTGGCAAGCACTCAGATAACTTTTCCTACTCCTACCTTTAAATGCAAAGGCACGAAAAAAGAAAGAAAAAGCTCCCAGCAGCCTCTTCCACCTTTAAATTCACATTAAATCTCCACCGTGTTTCTGCTTTGTTGACTTTGTCACTGGCTATTTTATCAGTGAGCTTTTGTTAAGGCTAAAACTGTACTGAAATTGGCTTTTGTAGGGTTTATTTCACAAGCCTGGTTTATCTGAAGGGCTGAGTTCTTTCTTTCCTCTCTCCTGGAATAACCTTGCTCTGAAGTTGGAAAGAACTGCTCCTAAATTAGTGGTGGACTTGGCAGTGCTAGGTTAATGGTTGGACTTGATGATTTTAAAGATCTTTTCCAACCTAAACGATTCTATGATTCTATGATTCTAAATAGCTGGACTGGGCAGGGAGTTGCATCTACCTTCAGATTTCTGTAATAATGACTACTGTCTGTGGGAACGCTATGTTCTCCGTATATTCATTGGTGGGGAATAGGCAGTTTTGGCTTACAATTTAGTGGACCTGCTTAGACAAAGTATTTTGGGTGAGAAAAGGCACACAAATTGGTACAGCTGATGGCTTTGATACATTCTTTCTCTTTCTCTACCCAGAAAGATAAAGCCACTCAGCCCACTGGCTAGGTCCAAATTTCTCTTCTTAGTTGTTCTTTTGCTTGGCAGATATTTTTTGCTAGAAACTGTTGCAGTGAATATTGCCTTTTCCTTGAAAGGATTGCTTTTTTAGCCAGCAATCTCATTTCTGATGAATTTTTAAATATTTAATAAAACAATTCATCTCTAGAAAGCACTATTTGCATTGTCCTTTTGTTCTTACATGATGACTGAGGAGATTGACAAAGTAGTACTTTGTGTAATATCTATACTTATTTCCAAAACAGAAGAGGATAGATGTTTTCAATTTAGCATAGAATTCCCTACAGTACTTATCAGGCTTTACAGTCTTAACATGTTTAATCAGTTGTAAAAGATCCTCTTACTCTCTGATTTATATAATAAACCTTAGCTTTTCTATTTTTGCTTCATTTGACTTCAGAATGTTTCCGATGCTATAAAAAATTGACATTTTGCTATTCTTATTTTCATCTTAAATTTTTTCATATATCAATGCTGATAAAATTCTCACTTTTTAAACAGTGACTTTTAAAGACAAAAATATTAGCCATATCCTTAAAACAAAAGAGATACAATATTTAATATCAAGCATATTACTGACATTTTATGTGACCGTTTTTCCTCAAAATCGTATTGACTGACATTTTCAAGGGACTAATGCCTGGTCATGTGTTTTGAATTCTCCATCTGCTTGAGAGCTTTTTATGCTTTCTGGGGAATGTTGGACTCTTTCTTCTCTCTCCCTCCCTCTTTTGAGAGAGGAATTATAGGAAGAATAGTGAGTTTTATAAACCTTCACTGGCACTCCCAGAAATTCTTCTTGTGCGGTAATATAGTAGTCCCTGAACTGATTTGGAAAATGTTTTCTTGGTCCCTAGTTTCCATTCTGTTTCAAGCATCTCTTTTGCTCACCAGTGGTGTTTCCTCTTCTCCTGTCCAGTGAGTGACACCGACCAAGTGTTGAGGCTCCTCCAGACACATTTTCTAGCTGTCAGCGTTTCCACCGGGCTGTCCCACTGAGAGCAGACACAGGGTAGCTGGTGGCAACATGCGTCAGGACTGAAAGCAGGTGCTAGAGAAGGGGCGGGCGGCTGCATGGTGAGACTGCTGTGTTTTGCAGCTCCAACTTAAGCACACAGGTAAATCTGTTGCTTGTGACTGATTGGCAAAACGAAGGTCAGTTCCAGTCAAAGCAGAAATCTTGTCGGGAGCATATGTCTTACCTAGTGGTGATCCTGCTAGAAATTTTGGGCCTAATGCACACTATAAACCTGATTTCTTGCTCTCAGAACTGGAAACAATATTAATGTATAGGCAATTGTTTCAGTCTTAGGCTCTTCATAGCAGTTGCTTGAGTTAACTAATAAAAATAAAATGCCTTAATTTTAGTGTTTCAGAGAACTGTTGTATTTCTCAGGAAGTTTTGGAGACTGGTCACACATCCATCTTTTTTGTGGCAGACATTGCAGGAATAGTGTGACCTCACTGTTAGGCTTTAATTACTTGTTCCATGTATTTCGACTAGCTTGAAAACTGCTAACTGGCTTTAATTGCTGGGTTTTATTCAGGTCCTCCAAAGAGGAGGCTGAGTATAAATATGTGAAGCTCATGATTATACCTGTTCTCTCTAACTCAGTCTTAACAGACGGTGTCCTTGCCTGTTCATGGGGTCCTATCAAGACAGATGAGCAAAGAGGGTATTACTTTCAAGAAGTTCAAACAAGAAGTAGGGTGATGATACATAATGTGCCTAGCTGGTCTCCTTTGATAACTCTTGGCTCACTGTTTTATTATTGCTATGCACTCTTCCTGAAATCTGTAAACTCAGGGTTACCTACAATGAAGAATTTACTACTAATACTTGAAATCAGAGAGTGGGAAAATGAAGGATTGTGTTGTTTTCTAAAGATAAAGTTTGCATTTAAAAAGCTGTTGCGCTCATGCCTTTAATTCCCTCATTACACGTTACATACTTTTCCTCAGAGCCAACCTTTTTGGGCACCGGGAAGAAGCATTATTTCACAGATGTAATTATATTTGGGGCAAAGATTTTAGAAGCCATAAGGCAGTGTCTTTACAACAGATTAACTAGAGAGCCTTGTAACGAGAGGCTAGTGTGCAAGCTGGCCAGTTGGCAACAAAAAGGAAAAAATTGCTTACAAGTGAAGGGTAAGAGCATTTTAACTTGGAACAACTCAGTAGATGATGCAGTTGCTAGGTAATGTCTTTCATTTCTGGCAAAAGTCTTGAGGTGAAAGCTAATCAATAACGTAGATAGAGTGTGATGTCATTTGTTGCCATGGTTTCTGAACTTAGCAGCCTGTTATCTGCAAATAATATTGATGGTTGCTATGCAGTTGAATCTTTTTGTATTGTTGTTTTGCCATTATAAAGCTCTTTAATCTTGGCTAAAGCTTCAAAGAGCAAAGTGTCTAGGAGTTTAAATGTTGTAATAGATAGGCTTGTATTACAGCCCCAAAATATCTTCAAATTTACTACCTAATAAACAACAGGCATCAGCAGGAAGTGAACAAGGTTAACATTTTGGTGATTAAACTTCCACAAAGGAGTTGACATTTTCTAGTAAATTAATCTGCAAATTAAATATCTCTGTGGAATTAGTGCTATGACTCATTACATGGCAGATCATGTAAAAAAGGGGTAAGCAGTCAATCCTCTGGATAATAAGGCAGTCAAATGTATAAAGCTGTAAATGGCTCAAAAGCCATCACAGCTTCTTGAACAATGTCCTTGTGTTTCATATATCTTTTGCTGTTGGATTGTGCCTCTTTATTATGTTTGGGTTTTGCTAGAAAATATTTTATAGCAGCTTATGCTAAGCATCAGACAGCTGGACAGGCTGCAAGGGAAATGAGACTTATTTTTCCTGATAGTTGCCAAGGTGAAGGAAAAGCATTCTCAAGTCAGGTCCTTTAAATCAAACACAATACTTCATTTTTCATATTCTGTGGAGACGATGTTAGCTTTAGTAGAATGCCGTGTATCCTTTAGTTGATTTATTGGCATCTCTCTACAGTAGTTTTTCTTGATAGTTTGAGTTATTGAAAGCATTTTGGAGGGAAAGAATGAAAAAAGAGATGAAAAGACAGAGCTCACTGCAAGCTAGAGAAGGTAACATGGGGTGATCTGAAAGATGAGGGGATTTGTAGAAGTACAAAATGTTCAGTACCCAGCGGTGAAACATTTTAAAGGAGGGGAGGATCCATTGGGCAAAGTGGAAAGAGAAAAAAAAGTACAGAGAGAAGTAGAAAAAGAGGCTGATGGAAGAAAGAGAAACTGTTTTTATTGGGGTGAGAGAAGAGGGGAGGGGAGGAAGGAGAGGAAAAAATCAAATGATGGCTTGCTGAATTCTAGGGGTTTTACATCTTCGGAGTGACATTTGCCATGCTGTCTAGTTTTTCTCTTTTTCCCCAATGGATTCCTCCCCCTCCTCTTCCATTTCCACTGTTCTCTGCCTTAACAACACATTTCTTTAGAAAGCATTTTGCCGCCTTCTTTCTTGTCTTCTTCACATATCTCTCCTCTGTATGGTGACATTGACTATCACATTTCTTTCGAATAGAGAAGTAATTGCCTTTATAGTCCTACTTGTCCCCTTAATATAGTGAGTGAATTGTCAAGGGCGTGCCCTCAACAGGAGACCTGAGGAAGATGTCACGAGGAAAAGCGAGGCATACAGCTAAAATCCTGCACTTGCAAAGTGGGCAGGGGTGTTCTCGATGACTCCTCTCCTGGAACTCCTCTAGAAATTCCCTGTTGGCTGTGCAGAAACACAATAGCAGCCTTCAAGGAGTGTATCCTCAAAAGCACTGCTACTGAGAGGAGGCAGATGGAGGAGACATGCCAGCTTGATGATGATAGCAGATGTCAACAAGTTAACAATCTGAAAAGGAAACTAGCAGCACGGCAGTGCTTCTTACCCAAATGTTTAAAGAGAGGGAGGAAAAAAAAAAAAAGAAAAAAGAAAAGCAACATGGAAAAGAAGATACAAATCAGTAGTGCTGATCAGCAAGAGCTGTAAAAGACTATCTGATGCTAAATCTGTAAAGTGGTGCTGTTGAGTGGATTTGTCTAAAGAAGTATTTCACTATTAGGCTGTCACAAAGGAAGAGCATTTACTTCAGATGCCATATGCCAACTGTGCAATTAGGCTTCCAGTCATACATGCTGTGTGTACTAAAGCGGGGGGCAAGTCTCAGCCATTTGCAATTGCTGTTGCATAATGCTTGCTTTTACAGTCCTGGATATTCAGTTGCTTGCGCTGTTGTGAGACTTCTGTTGTTTGGGATAAGATACTCATCCTTTATTTCTCCAGGGTTTTTATTTTAGGGATATTTGTTTTCTGTGTTGCTTTTTTTTTTCTCCCTTAAGGAAAAACTAAATTGTCAGACCTTTTTAAATATTCTTTCACAGTATAAAGCAATTCCATTTAAAAAAGATTACAAGAAACATACATTTTCTGTCTGAGAAAAAACCCACACACCTTATTATATAGGGGACAGCTTGGTACTTTGTACTAGTGAACAACTTCATAAAACATACATACAATAGTGGAAAGTCTCAGGCAGCTTTAACAAAGGAATTTCTTAATTTGTGAATTTCTGCTGTTTTTCTTAGGCCAAATTTTTGTACCGATAGGCACTGAAAGACACTGATTGTAGGTGATGAGCAGACGTGGGATTTAGGTACCTCTCCTAAAGGAAAAGGATAAGAGAAACTGTGCACAGCAAAGTCCCCAGAGCCACCGTGACACTCTCTGCATTGCACACACCTTGTGAAGCCTTTTAAGCTGTTCCCACCCCTTTCACATGTGACTGAGTGTCACTGAGCACTTAACACAGATTTGGAGTAGGTTTTCCAGCATGATAAGGACATTAAAATAAAAACAGGTGTATCAACATAAGCAATTAGTGAAAGCATCCTGGCCTTTGAAGCAACATATGGGCCTAAGGTGAGATAATGCAACCTGGAACAAAAAGTCATCAGCTATAGATACAAGTCTTCTAAGTGTGTGATATAGTTATATCATAATAGTTAGTTGATTGCAATTACTTCAGTTGTGTTGATAGTGCTGAATATAGTAGCTGATGCAGTTATTGCAACTGAGAGGTGCCTAGTAAGATTAAGGAAAATACAGATATTTAACCCATTTACATGCTTTAGCTACTGTTGGTGCTATTTAAATAAAAATCGCAGAGCTTGTTGCTAAAAGTTCACTTCAGTGTACAAAATTCTTGAAAAAAAGTAATGAGAAAATCTGACGTTTGGAAATTACTTTAGATTTATTAAAGCAATTTTCATTTCATTTCATGTCTGTATGATTCAGCTAAGCTCTTCTCTGGAGTTTTTATATCTTTATTTGAGGTCTTGGGTCAGTCATGCTGCAAATAATCTCTTTTTATGAGTAGACTTAAGGCATGTTTGTTTTCTGTGTAATGATTTAGAAACCAAAAGTTAGTTCCCAACCCAAATCTGAACAAGTAGTTGTTCTTGTAATAGTTGCAGCACATTTTTTCTAGTGTATGAGGAGATAAATGCACAATTTTATTTTTCACAATGTACCGCAGAAAAAAAAATAGTGCTTGTAGCTTGAACCTTGTAAGGAAAACACAGTTTTCACCAGAAGCTCTCCACAAAAACAAGCCCCCCACCCCAAATCCTCAACAGCCTAGTAGAGCAATCCTGTGCACACTAAGAAAAGAAATCCTTCGTGGTTCTTGTAGCTTCAGTTAAAATACAAAAATGTCAATATTCCTATCTGATGTTTCAAATGCAAGGATGTTGCTGTACAAGATGTCCTCTCCTGGGCTGTTGGCTTTCTGTCTTTCCTGCAAAGACTCATGAGGAGCAGAGGACAGCAGAGCCAGGATGCCACACTACTGATACATCTCAAACATGCCTCTGCTCCTGTCACCGTGCCGCTCATGAGGAATGAACTAACATTGGTACCTGTGATAAAGGGCAGCATGTCGTGATGAGCAGCACTGTGCACCTTCCTCACTCTGCAGCTACAGCTGAGCGCTCTGTACAAACCATGTTTAGGGGCTCTGATGTTCTTCATTTCCCTGAGATGGTAAAATATCGCTTCAGTGCAGAAAGGAATGTTCAAGTCCAGCAGGAGAATTGTTTTTTTCATATAGATGTTGAAGTAATTTTGCTGAAGAGGTAGCACCAGAGTTAAGCCAGCCCATCTAGCTGTTTTGTCACAAATCTTCAGACATGTTGGAGCATTGGAGACAAACAGAACTGTATGGCTATAAGTTCATAAAACTTTTTTAGAGGAGGGAAGCTTATTTTTTTCCCAACATAACTAGAGGTTGCAGATGACATTGTTCATATATTACAAGTAGAACATTGCTCCCGCTCGCCCAAAGTCCTTGTAAGAAACTAATCCCCAGATTTTCAGAGTTTGAGATCAGCCATATATTCAGGTGTTTAAGCAGTTTCTAAGGCTACTTTTGCATGTATTAAAGGTGCTTCCAAAGGTTGCCTTTTCCTGACACCTCATAAACCACCAGCCAACCAGGTCCAAGAATTACCAGCATTTTAAAAGCCAGGAATCCCTCCATGTATAAGGCAGAATTATTTTTTGTCTAGTCAATACAATATTGTTATATGAAAAATTATTTTTATTATGAAAAGCCATTCTAGGTGTGGGAAGCCATTCCAGGCCATTTTGGGAACAGGACATGCAAAATAAACCAACCGTGTGCCCGCTAAGAAATCTGTAGTTGTTTTCCGTTTGAGTCTATAAATTTCTCCACATTGATCAAGCTCAGCTGGATTACACTGCTCTTAACACCTCAGACTGAGCAAGGCATGATGAGATTGTCCACCCTATTTTTGGGAAGTGCTGCATTTTGTTTGCCCATTTTGTGGTACTGTCTATTCCCTTCACTGGTCTTTTTTCCCTCCGCCACTCAGTGAGTGAATTTTCCTTTTCCTTACCTGAAGCTGCTACACCCTGTCTATTAATTCCCTGAGTCACATCTGCTTCCCCCCACCCTCTATGTCCCCTGAAGCTTTGTGGTCTTCTGTACAAGTCTTCCCATCCTCCTTCTCCGATTTGCCATTTCTGAACATTATTTTAGATCATCTGTTCCCATCCAGCATGAAATGGGTTCTGCTGGCAGAAAGTGAATTCAGCTTTAGTGAATGTGCTCGGGTTGCCTGAGATGGCTTGATAACAAAGAAATTGCCAATTTCTGCTAGGTAATGCTTTCAGTTGTTAAGCCTGGGACAGCCGTGGGGCAGAAAAGTCCTTCCTAAATGCACATTCCCTTCTATTTATCACTAGCCCGAAACACCGTCTTTCCGAGGTACCGATGAACCTGGTTTGCTTTTACCACAATCTCAGAGCAATTTGCGCTGTATTCCTTTCACATTAAAAAAAATTTTACAAATTATGTATTTGTTTTCATTTAGGAGATAAAAATTCAGCACCATGCACAGAAAAATCGTTTATGTTGTAGAGTTATAGACAGGAAAAGACAATGAAGTACATCTTATTATATTCAGTGTTTATTTTTACATGGAAAGCTATTGCGGTTTCTTCCTGATATTTTTACTGGCAATAACAAGGCAAAAATGTTTTATTACACAAATTATATACTTCTAGCACAGTGTTTTAAAATGAAAATTGCCTGTATAAAAGAGACTTCCAGTTAGTCTATATAGGCAGCTGGAAATTGGTTTGAATGCATGCAGCTAATGGTCACAGCAATTTGCATGGGAGCAGGTTTAATGTAAGCCTAGACACTGCTTACTTTAGTTAGGCTTTCATAAATGTTGGACAAGAGGAATGAAAAAATGCTATAGTAAATGGTGAATAAAATCAAAAGCTAAATGCTTAAGGCATGGATTTTTAAAATTCTAGAGTCAGTTATCTAACAAACTTATGTGTTTTACTGAGATGTGCCACTTCAATTCCCTTTAAAAACAAAAACCTCCACTCTAAGCTGGTCTTTCTTCAGTCTTCAAGTAACAACAATTATCGGTAATACATTAATACTCCTATTGATATCAATGGGAGGAAAGAGTGCAAGAAATATTAAGATTGTAGACAAATAAATGTCTTGTATAATTATTCTATTTTTGGAATCTTGCAGTGCAATAAGTAGGTTAAGCTTTTCAATGCTAATAGCTAACACAACCTCCATCATAAAGCTTCCTTCATCTGAAGTCATCAGATGATGAAATTTACTGTCCCTGTTTAGTGAGGAGGAGAGGAAGCCACTTGCTATAAAATATCTGAGATGAACTTGTTTCTTTTTACTCATAAAGTGTAGCTCTTGCACAGATGGTCGAGAAGGTGCAGAATATTATAGTCCTCCTGTGTTTAACTGTTTCTGTATGCCCTGGAATTTTAAGAGAATTTAGGATGTGTTTGGCAGTAGCTTTCCCTCTATAATCAGGTTGCTATGGTAAACCCATTATTCTAGACAAAGAAAGAGTATGTTTAGTAAAGTGCTGATCCCTTTTCAGTATAATGTGAGCTTCAAATTACTTTTGAACGATTGAATTTGTATGGTAAGTATTTTGTCACAATAACTAAGAGGAGAAGGCCACAGAATAAGGTGTGGCTTCTGTTATTTCAGTAGCAGATACATCTAACAAAGTAGTAGTATGGCTGAAGCAAACTTAACCTGCAAATATCTACTCCTAGTTTTCCCAGGGAAGCAACCTGAAATTTATTGTTACCGAATGCTATTAATTTTTGTGTTTATCTATATGGTGATAAACTGAGCCTTTGAAGTTTACGTTTGCTACATCCTATACAGTTAGTTGTTCAGAAGCAAAAGGACTTTAATTCTCCGTTAAATTATCTCCACAGAGTGTGCCCACCTTACATAACCCAACCAAAATCTCAGTACTTTTGGAGGTAAAGTATACTTTTTAAATGAGTACAAAGTTGCAATTATTTAGTGCCACCACTAAATTCACTTCTCATATTCCTAGTGCTTATTTGGTCACATTTGTAAAAGAAAAGGAATGATGAACTAATAATTTGAGTATCAGTATCAGCAGCAGTGTACTAAACTACTGTAACTTTGAATAATTAAAACTAAAGAAATAGCTGAGAGAATTCCTTTTCCAGAGCACTTACTGACTGAGGTTTCTCTCCATTTTCAAGACACTTTCAGTTCTGCTGAGGTCCGCAGTCAGATGATCTAACTCATACCCTGAGCTTAGGTGGGAGCCAGCCAAAATAAAATACAAGGCACAGATATCAACAAGGAATTTGGGCTTTTTGAATATATGTATTAGTGTTCTATTCATTAGCTAAGATGAGAAGATTGAGAAAGTAGGGCCTAAATCCCCTTTGTGCTCAATTTTGAGAAGACAGCCTGAGCTTGTATCTCTTACATGACAAAAATGTGCCCTATCTGCCTAGGGATGTGATATTCCTCATTTTTTTTGCTGGTGAAACTATTGCACATTAACTAAAATGAATAAATATTAATTGCAGCAGGGACTGAGAGGAACCTGTTCCCATTCCAGTGCAAGTGCCCAGCCACTCGGCGCTCAGGTCATTCTGACTTATTAAATTAAGCATTATAGCAGGTAAAGCTTGATTGCAGAACATGCAGGAGTCTCATTACAGAACCTTCCTTCGCTCATCCCTCTGGAGGATTTTCCGTCTCTGCTGACTCCTCTCTTCAAAGCAACTTGCTTAAACTGATTTTATTGTCCTTCAGGCATCCTCCTTATTATAGCATTAGTTGGCCAGGATACCACTGTTAAAAATGGTTCTTTTGTTTATTTCATAGAGTCTTCACAACGCATGGGTCCTGTTCATCAGGTACCTGTCTGTCTACAGGTGACTGACTGTGCTTTGGGACACTGCAATGTGACATTTTTGTAGAAGTAGCCAGGTTGTCTAAAGTGGATGCATGGAAAGAGACTGCGAGAGCGCCAAATAACAAGTTGGACTCATTAAAAGTCTCTGTATATTTAAGTACTAAGAAATGATTTTGTTCCAGTTGCTAATGTAACTGTCCTTGGCAAATAACTGTAGCTTAGA